>NW_016916180.1:37405-76876 GCF_001483705.2 Eufriesea mexicana | reverse complement strand
CCCTGACCGCAACGAAGCTCAAGTTAGCCAAGTTTTTTCTTCGCCCGCTGTGAAATCGATTTAGCCGTACCAAGGAACGGGATGCACCCCTTGGAGAATAGGGTCGTGGTATTTCTTGCTTCCTACTTCGCGGGAAGAATTCATCGTTGATCACTTGCAATTGGATCTTTTAATAAGTGGAGCTAGGTGGAAGTCTAGCACTACCTGGCTTCGTATTTATTAGTTCTGAATGTTATCTGGGTTCCTGGCATAGCTTCTGTGCTACTGTTAGACTCTTGGGGACGTAGCAGTGGGACGGGTTACATGAGTACTCTTTGTACGTTGTGTTAATAACTAATAGCGATGCTATATCTACAGTAAAGCTTTATTGTTTGGTCCCATTTGATATCGTTCTATCCTGTTTGTCTTTTCTGTCATATGATGTCATTTATGAGTGTAATGCTTCTAGATAATGATGAAGATTTGTGTGATCTATTTTTGTAACTGCCTTAGAAAAGATGCGCTCAGTACTGTGACTAATTAGTCGGAGGTCTTCTTTTTAGTTGTGCATAATACTTTGAGTGTTTTTTGGTATTTCCTAATTTGATATTGGGATTAAATTAATTACTTACGAATTCACTAGGGAAATAAAGTTCTCAACCCCTCTACCTTTTCCCTCCCTTCTCGCCGTCAAAATTTGATCAACGTGTCTTATTTAAGACTCACCGAATAAGGGATATTTATTTTCCTAGGGTCAGTTGAATCATTGAACACCCTGAACTTCCGTAGCCCTGTATCCCTCGATCCAATTCTAGTACTTTCGATTCGTACCACGGGGTGCTGTAAATCACCAAAAAATAAATCACCCCGTCAAGGCCAGAAGCAACCCTCGACCAATCGATAGAAACCTTTGGTTAAAAAAGAAACTGTATGCATCAACAGTACTGCTATTGTAATGAGCAGGTTTTGAGGGTCGCGACCGCGTGTACACCCCTAGGAAGTTTCGAGTGTCGCTTTGTAATCTGAAACAATCCTCGAGACAGAATATCGATTGCTCGAAAGACGTGAAAATTTGCAAAAAAGCCCATTTGTTAAGAAAAATTGCAAATGGCCAAATTTCAAAATTAATTACCTTTTAGATTTACGAGACTGATTCATCCAGACAGCGCGAAATACTGGGATACTAACTCCAACCAATCTGTGAAACAATACGTAAGGTTGAAAGAAATAGCAAGAGGAAGAGAATTCTCCTTAAAACAGAGGGTTGAAGAAAGAAGAGCAGCGACGAAAAAATCCTTGGACAATCCACGCACGCAATTGTCGCGTGTTTTTCCACGCATAATGATCACGGACAAAATGTCCCTTGATTAAGAGGGACAGAGTCGACCAGGTGCCTTCTGGTTCGCGTGTCACGCGCCTTCGTTATCCCTTTCTTTTTTCGACCATCGGAAGGATTGAATGACCACGGTGTGGTGGCAAGGGTGCGGAAGAATGGCCGACTCGGAAGTAAGTGGCGAAGCTGATGGCAGATGTTTCATTCCATCAGGAATATCACGGAATTCTTTTACTCCTTTACTCCGATATCGCACACGCGTCCTTTATTATCGTAGAAGACGCCAGACAGTTCCTTCTCCCTCTTTTCTTCTCTCTATTTTTTAACCTCCTTTATTCGTTTTTTCCTCATTGTTCACCCTTCCGACAAAGTGGAGCTGCTTTTCGCAGCAGCTTGCAATTTCTATTGAGCGATTTCTTGGGGGAGTTTCTTTTCGTCAACTTGGACAATTTACGAGAACACGCAAGATGCAAATTTCTTTGTTATTTCTCGAATAATTTCTTATAAGGGGTTGGCAGGGGTTAAGCAGTTCCTGTACTTTTCAGCGACTTGAAGGTACCATCAGATCGAGTTCTGCATTAAGTGGTAGTAATTTAATACCATCGTTGATGATCTGATTATTAGTATATTAAGGTGCATGGTAATAAATACCTTTCACGCGAAGCGATGTATGATACTTAATTAGAGATGTTTATTTTAATTATCTTGAATCTAATTATTTTTCGACCGTGTTATATTCGTTTAGAACACATTGAGGAAGTATTCTAGAATTTTTCTTGGCAAAGATTCTTGTGTCTGTAAAGAAATAAAAATTTATTATATTAATTAGGAATCAAGTATTAAATATAAATATTAAGATTAATTCTAATTCTAAATGTTAAAATAAAAAATCTTGTTCCCGGAAAATTTCTTTTTCAATGGCTACCGGGAAACTCGGATCTGTCCCAGTTACGTGGACCACCCTGTACATGTATCTGTTTATCCCGTGTTCCCACTTTAATGACACATGCACACGCAACGCGACGCTGAAAGTTCGGCACGAGCTATGGTGAGAGACTGGTTTTCATGGCTCACGATTCTGGACAATGCACGAACGTACATATGTGCATGCGAACTTACGCACGGGATGCATTATGAACATAAGTGGCCGCGTACTTGCAATCTTCCTTTGGCAACCTCTGAATGCGTGCTGCTTTCATACCCGTAATATATTCCTTGCGACATGTAGATAGCGATTCGAAAAGATTAAATTTCTTCTGGTTACCCAATTACATATCTATTTATCGAAGTTTCCGTTTGATGGACGAATTCCGTCTGTTTGAGCCTCTATCGTCGCTCCTCGCCAATCACTATGAAATGAAAAATTTACAAAATTTGTATAGACGTTTATTAGGGTAACAAATTTACTATAGTACCGTATTTACTGCTAATTACACAGTAGCACTACGCATGATAGAAATTTTTCGTTCTGATGGAAATTAAAAACAATAAATTTCTAGGGACTAAAGAGACTAAAATTAACAGTTTAGGAAGCGATTAGATTTTTTCGTTAATTCTTACGATGTCCACTTGATGTTAAAATTATATTTTAATTTAATGTAATCGTACGAATATAATAAATAATTCTAGTGTCAACTATGAGGCTCGAAAGGCACAAATAAATCGGAAGAAGACTAAGAGTCGCTACGAATCGCTAATTGTAAGTGGAAACGCTGAATTCTCATTTCCATTAGAACAAGTCCTGGTAAAGCCTACGTATGTTACATTCCATGGTCATCTTTCTATCCGTCGAAGGAAATCGCGTTGGTAATAACGAGGCTCGAGGGAAACGTTTATTTCTTCGAGATGATTTTAAAATGATACGAAAGGTAGTTTCCACGAATGTGGTTGTACCTTTCATATATGAAACGTGGCAAAAGCTGGCTGTCACGGTAAGGTGACCCCACGTGAAACCTTAATAACCATCGGAGACCCCGAGCAGACCAAAAGCATGACCCGTAACCGGATAGATATTCTAATAAATGGTACACCGAGTGAAGTTCGAACTTCTAAAGGTCTTCTTCACGTTCGAGTAGCGAGGCATACATATGTATTTCACTCGTGGACAGTAAAAAAACACGAATTAGATAGATTAGATTAGGTGTATCGAAAATGGTTAACTTATTTGCTTGCTACTCTTTTAGAATAGATACTAATGCGAAATATTTTGTTCCTATGAGTGGATACAAAAGGTTTTTAGATGTATCATTTTTATTTCCTCACTATTTCTTGTGTCCACTTGCTAGATAAGTTCCGTTTTAGACTAGCTATCAAAGAGAAGCGTTCTGTTCTTGTAAGTTCGACAGCTCATCGATGCTAAATGTCGATGAAGATCAGTCTTCTTAGAGGTACCATTGAGCTTTTTACTTTGAGAATTTTAGACCAGTTACTAAAAAAAAAAAGAAATATTTTATTCCTATGAATAAATACAAAGAATTTTGGTATATATCTTTTTAATTGTATCACTATTTCGTGTATTTACTTGTCAGATAAATTTAATAGTTTATCTAGATTAGGTGACCATGAAAATTGGAAGATTCGAAGATTTGTCCATCGATAAATGAAATCTTACTTCTGTAAACTAATTTGTTGCATCATATACTTATGTACTTAACTCGCTGTACTTCAGTGTGAACGTCATTTATCTCTCCTCGCCTTGTATCCTTTTAGAAGTAAATCTATCATCACTCTCTTCGTATCTAATTTTTTACTGAAATTTTTTAACGAAATATGTGCTGTCTTCTCGTTTCAACACGCAGGTAAAGTTTAACGAAGTTTATATTTAAATGGAACACCCTATATACCAAGATCGTAAGTGTAGTTTCATTAGCTTGCTCAATCATAAGGGTAGTTATTTCTTAATTCTTAATCCAATTCCATCGTATACGCGCTTATATTTTCTCATGTCTCATTGCCACGATATGATCTCGCCTCACAGGTTTTAGTAACCACTCGCAAAACACTGAGAAATCTTCCTCAAAAGTTTCCACGAGGCATTTGCTACAGAGTGATTCGCGCGCTAGTGCACTTAAAGGCAGTACCACCTATTAAGGGAACCTCAACACTCAAAACTTTGCAGCTGATCGTAGACGTACGCAAATGTAGTGGCTGCATACATTCTTTGAGTCTTGGAGTTCACTAGCGAGCGAATCCTCCTGTAGAATGATAAGAGAAGACCATTGTCGTTGCTTTTTCATGCTAGATTTCCAAATTATCTATATTTATGGGAAACAGTGACATTATTGACCCGACATTTTGCAACAGCCATCACCGACCGAAATTCCTATTACTTCTGGTAGAAAAAACTCGAAAATTGCCACTGATGATAGACTGTAGAACGAACAAGCGAAAAAAGAAGATTGGTCCCGAGAAAAATGCGAGTGGAGGAAGAATAGGAAGCTTTTTTTCGGTTACGCGAATCTTTATTTTCCTCCTGTTCGAATGACAAATTCGCTTTAGAATTTCCGTTTGAGCCAATCATTACGCTCCAAAGAATCTCCAAATAACGTGGAGACTCTACACGCGATCGTCTATTAAGGCCCAAGTAAATACCAGCTGTTGGAGTTTAGATATTATGGGTTAGATGTTATACGTGGAATTTTGTAGCAAAAATATATCCACTAGAGAAGAGATTTATTCATTTTATTTTATTCCTTTATTTTTTACTGAAATTTATTTTTCCCTTTATATTCAGCTATATTTATTCCAGTACTTCTAACTCTGTCATGCGTTTCTTGTGTTATCTTGTTTCTATATTTGTTATTAATATCAATTTTTGTATACTTGCCAAGTAATTGTTAATCATTGTTGAACGTCAAGAATATTAAAAAATATATATTTGCTCGTATCATTATACGTCACATGAATATAATTGGAATAGTTAAAACGTTGCACCGTTAACCAAGACTCTGGTCTAGCCTCTCCTATTCTAGCCTAGCCCAGGCATCCGCGGATTACAAGAGACTTCCGGTCTACTCCTTCCGATGGTCATTGTTGCACCGGGCAGCGAGTGTGACGACCCGACAGCCTCGATCCGCTCTTTCCAGACGCCTTTCCACCTCCACACCACAAATTGCTCTTTCTAAAACGTAATTTCCTCGCGTCGAACGAGGCCACGTCCTATTCTGCCTCTTCTCTTTCTCTGCATTTTCTTTTCGTCTTCTCTTCCCCTCCTATCCTCCATTTTTTCCCTCGCTTCTTTTCAAACACTCATGAGTAATCGACTGGGAAGCACAAGTCGAGGTTCAACAGGGCGCGGCACCTGTTCCCGCCTCTCTTGTCCCTTCTTCTTTACCTCTTATCCAGCCTCACAGGAGATTTGCTTTCGTTTGCACTGCATTCGCGTTTCCATGCACGATCTACCGATAATTTTCAGGTCAACGCTTACGATTCGATCGTGGTTCCCGCGATCTTGTTAGCCCCGCGAGATCCCTCTGGTATTTCCTCCACCTAGAAGTAGAAGGTGGAGGAAACGGTGAAACACGGTTTGCTCGAGGAATGTTCGCTCGTGAGTCACCTGGGATTTACATGGTAATTTCTCTTTTAACGATTGTTTCCTCAGGGATTAGTCAGCGAGTTCACTTCCTTTTTGATGCTACAGATTTTCGTGGAGCTGAAGTATTGACTAAAGATACCGCGGTTAGGTCATTATCGATGTTCTCTTCGTCGCAGAATACTTGGCTTCGAAGATTATGGTTTGGGCGAATCGTTGGAATTAGTGGTTTGGTGTCCACCTTTGGCTTGGTATTTCAGGTATAAGAATATGGATATAAATATAGATAAAATTGCAAATGCGGTCTAAGATGTTAAAGATATAAGAAGGAAACTGACCACTATTTTATCAACACGCGTTATATCCGTTCCCTTTTTAGATATTATCGTGGGAATGCTAGAATTTATATAGAGTGAGTCTAGAGCATTTGAGAACGGAGAGGTAGATGTGCGAATGAAGGATACCTGATCTAGAATGCTAGAGGTGCGAGAAAGATAGAATCTAAGTAAAGGATAAATGGTTGGGAAAATGCATGCTCGAGCTTGTCGAGGGTTAGTGAGTATCAGGCGGCCAGAATTGAAGTTGGAGTGACTCTAAAAGTTCAGAGTGCTTCAGTTTTTAACACAGGAATAAAATGTAAGTAGTTTAAGTACGTAATAAAATCGTCATATTCTTTATGGTCAAATACCATCATTATTGCTTTGCTTAAAGTTTCACATAGTAAAAACAGGTCTCCAACCCAACATTCTTATGTTATTAGAAGTCTATTCCAATTACTGCTAATGCATACCTTTTTTTTTTACCTTCTTCATACTTGTAACGAAACGATTAAGATTCGTCACCATATTTTCCTTGTAATCAAGTATCTAGAACAAGATATAGCATCTGCATATCTTTTACTCAGAAAAACTTTATAAACAATTTCTCGAAGCTCTTTGCACTCTTATGTTCTGTAATTCACGAGTGGTTTGGTGGGTGGTTTTGTTCCGTAGGACGCACACGAGGCATCCACGAGACATGATCCTTGCTCAGAGTAGATGACGTTGGTTGCTCACTTCCGTATGGCTCTTCGCGTTTCTATTGTCAAGGTGCATAGTGGTTGGCAGCAGCTTTCCTTGTTCACTTGCCTGAGTCTTAATTCGCTATCTTATCGCTCAGACTAATTTCTTGGAAGTTCACGTAGTTGTGTACTTTTGTCTGTAGCTTTAGAAATTTATAAACAACCACACGATTAGCGAATTCCTCGAAGAGAGGATGCATCATGCATAAGCTAGAACAAATGCTTGCTATATAGCTGATAGAGTGTTAGTATAGTTCGATACGCTGTTAATGGAATGCCATATTACCAGAAGTCTATTTTTATTTGATTTCAAGACTGAACATCTATTTTTGCTACCCTGTAAAACTTTTTAAAGAAATAATTTCTTATGATCTTTACAAATTGTTGTAGACTTGTTAGCTACTTCTAAAAGACTTAGGCATAGTAGATTGTTCAGTTTTTCAATTATGTTATGTTACAATATCCTTTTTAATCACTAGGTAGCGCTGAAACTAGAAAATCAACAAAAATGGACAAACATGTTTGTCATGTAGTTTTCAATTGTTTCTTACGTGATAACAGCACAGGTTATTGCTTGTTTTTGATAAAGATAACAGAATGCATTCAGCATTTACAGACAGCAGTCCACCATTCCAGAAGATGACGAATCGCATATTACGTATGTATCAATACCTGTTAGTGGTAGGGTATGAGAGTATCGATAACTCGTCACTGATAATAATATCTCCAACTTTCTCACTCCTTACTTTCCAGCAAAAATGACACCCATTTTTTGATCATAGTATAAGATCAAAGATTGTAGAATGTCGATGATAGTCGAGAGCATAGAATTGTGCAGGATGTTTCATGTAACTAGTCCAAGTCGAAGCTGCAAGACATTAGTAGTTAGAACAAGATTTAATTAATTAACACACAAGAATTCCATGTATGAAATATGCATATGCATACCTATACAAATTAATATATGCAAATATTTATTATTTATTAAATATTTTAATAACATTTTATCAATATTCCTCGTACTTTACCAAAGATCACGAAAAGTACAACGACCCCTTGGTGCAAGGTCATTCAACTGATATCACCTTTTTCACTTGAGAATCTGCCGCATACGTGTACGCGTGTTTTGACGCGGTTGATTTTAATAGCCGATTGTGTCTATCGAGGTTTGCGGTCCCAATTAACGTGTCTAAATATAACTAACGGCGGTTGGGTAATCGTAGCCGTGAACTGCATCGTTAAGGTGCGTACTAAAGAGCGGTGTAGCTCGTGGAACACTTCGAAAGTCGTTGCTGACAGGCAGGAAACAGCGTGTAGATATCCATTAACATTCCAGAACGATCCATCTCGTTTAATGCGAATCGTGTCGTAATTAGGCCTTCCTTTTTCTTCCTTCATTCTTATCCAATCACGCCAATTAGCCGAATATTTCGTCGTCTTATATTATCATATTCTTTATAATCGTGCTAACATCGAATACAATATATGTGTATTTATCTTATCTCAGGTAGTACTGCCAGGATATGGTGGAAATAGCACATTTAGACATGATACAGTTTGTTAAATATGTATGAAGTATCTCTTTGGAATAGTATCCATGTAGACTTCAACCATCAAGAGGTAAATTTGTTTTAATCTTAGTCAAAAACTTGACCACTGGCAATAATTTTGTGAGCATTCATTGGCATTGAACAATATTAAAATATTGTGTATGGATGGATTAATCAAAAGTGAAGTTAAAATTCTTCCCAAAATTTGTTAATAATAATTAATATTATTTTATCCAGTAGGAAAAGATTAATATTCGTGTGATATTTGAGGGATTAAAAAATGAAAGTTCATGGTTGAATTTAGGGACCGCAGGTCCCTTTTCTTATTGTGTCATTTTTCTGGGTACACCTTGAAACGTGTCACTGAACGAAGATTCCACTTATGGAATATGGATTCCGCCACTATTCTCGTGGGCGTTGCATTCTATTGTATCGAAGCGATATTCCTTTGTGTCTGGACGATTATTCACAGGGGAACACGACAGTCGTACCGAAAAAAGAACGCGATAGATCGAAAGATACTCGTATTAGGCCGGAACACGTTGGTTCCTGGTGGTTACAGCTTTTTGTGGCGCGTTGAACGCAAGGAATGCAGTGATTCCGTGGGTGCCCCATGAAAATTACACGAATCCGAGGTTCGGATTCGAATTATAGAAGATCCATTTTAAATAACAACCACTTCGCCTAATAGAGTTATCTCGAAATTCGGGTATTTGAAAAACTGATGAAACTTCTGAAAAAAGGGGAATTGTAAACTCAAGTAAATTAAAAAATAAGAAATTGTTAAATAAGGTCTTCCTATCTCAAACTTAACAGTAGACATTCTACACATATAATGATTCACAGGAGTAATCTTACCTCTTTTTTATTGCCACCTTTAAATGATTCTTATCTTTTTATGATACAGGTTTCAAAAGCCTTATCGATGGAAACACGTATCGTATTAACTCATCGATAGAAATCAGAATATTTATGAATCCGGCCTGGGTCTTCAATTTGGCCTTTAGATTCGCTATTAAGAATCCTAAAACATATATGAAAACACTATAATAATCGTTTATAGTCGGCAATTTTGAAGTGATACAACCTTCTATAACTCACAGTTTATCAGATTTGATGAGATCACTGCTTGAATAGATCAATTTTCGCAACTCTCCAAATGATTATCGAAAAAGACTATACCATAATATAAGTAAACATCATTTTTGTAATATCAGTCAAGTGCCCCGAGAAAATAATCCTAGAGAAAGTAGTTCTATAGCCGAATTATTTCGCTACTGCTTCTGCAGCTGACACACGTTGAAGCTTCCACCTTTTCGATAAGTCCATCGTGCTCAGGCTCGAGCCAATGTTCGAACATATGTCGAAGAGCCGGATATTCTTTTGCGACTTCTTTCCTCTTTGTATTCGTAGGCTTCTCTCCAGTTGCCTTTTTCTGCTCCTGCTGGTGGCTTGAGATGGTCACATAGCACGGCGACCGCCTCCTTCGGCTACAAGCAGGTGCGACCACGTGTCACGCCATTTTGGTGGTGGAACAGATGGACTGAGTATCCGGCTGTCTCTTGCATCACTTTCTTGTTTTCCGCGTGGACGATCGAGGAACGTTGTTATATGATCGAGAAAAGCACATGTGGTTTCCAACATGATTCAACGAACATCAAAGCTGTACTTATCTGAGAACTCCGCAATGTGGCTGGGTATTCGAATAACGAGTCGTGGTATCGATCGATGCTGTGATAGCCGAATTCCTAGACGGAATTCCACATTCTTGTATGCAGATTTGTATAGAGACCGAAGTTATGATACGTTTCCTGCGACCCAAACCAAGCTTTTAGAGTCTTTTTATAATTCCTCTTAATTTGTTCCACCAGGCTCTACAACAATGTAAGTTTTGATACATTGACCGATTATCTTCTTCGATATTGTTCTATCTGATAATCTCTTAGTTAAGAGTTTGTAATTTTATTATTTTTATTCTTATCTTTATGACCAAAGTTTATCTTTCATATCTATTTATATTTCTCTATTTTAACTAGCTTTCGTTATTAGAAAATCGAAAAACTACCGATTGATTATGTATGAAATTATTTGATATGATTGTGAATAAATGAAAATACATGTTAAGATATGGAGAGAATCGGATAGTGGAGAACCAAAAAATCGATCAAAAATCTGAATATCTCTGCACAATGATTATCATGTTATCACAAATAATGTGATTCCATTTCGTGTACGTTGTCATTACGCTTGTATGTACATACATGACATTTCATATCACGTAATCTTCATCGTGCGAAGATTAACGTGTAATAACCTGGTGTCGTAAAATTTCATGCTGGGTGGTCCGGGACGCGAGATGGAGGAAGGCTCGAAGTGTGTTATTATGTCGAAATAAATTTAGATTAGCTATCCTGTGGAGCGGTTCTTCTGTGCAATTTTGAGGTTATCCGTGAATTTGTCTTTGTTTCGATTTTCAACTCAATCCCTTCTTCTTCCCTTTGTTCTTTTGTTTCTGTCTTACTTTTATTACGGACTACGATAATATCGGTGTGTCCCCGATCACATCATGTTATAGGTTTGAATTAGGTTATCTTGTTTTGATTTTTATTCTAATGCATCGTAATATGCAGAGTTTCGTTTCTTGTTTGGATCAGTCTCTCGAATACTCTCGAAAATATTTAGAGTGGAAATGTACAGGATGTTCCACGCATCTGAATCGTGTCATAATCTCAAAATGGATGGTGTGGTGTCTAGCACACGAAAGGCAGAAGAATATAAAGCAGCATTTGTGCTTATTTTGAGACACCTTCCAAGTAAATCTTTTCCAGCAACAAATATCTGTGGAAATTATGCTTTAAGAGTTCTACATCATTTTTTACGCCACATAATTTGAGTATAATTGATAATTTAAATGCATTACATACGTTGTCCGAATAAAAATATTTGAAATTTGTTGAGATCGAATTTTACAATATAATACAGTAGCTTCTTTGGAGTTTTTTCGAACGTTCAACGAACTCTTCATCACCAGTTCGCCAAGTTTATATTTAGACGTTTCTCTTCTCGCCAACATGTCTTTTCGACGATGTTCCCTCTTATTTCCGTGCGCGTTCCCTTTGATCGGAACGGAAACACACAGAAGCTGTTCTCATCCATTCGAACTTGAATCAGTTTACCAATAAATTTCACATACAATCGTATGCTGTATAGAATTTAAGAAAAATTTCTTAACCTCAAAATGTCCGAAGAAGTAAACTGGAAGAAATTAATCTGATTTCTCACATTCCAAATCTCATGTAGAATTTAAAAAAAGTGACAGTATGAATTATTCAAACTCTCAAACAATAAAAAAGAAATGCGATAAAGCTAATAAAGACAAGAAAGAAAAAATTCTGTCATTTTGAAAATCACTTGATCCCTAAAGTTGTATAAAAAATAAAAGCATTTTTTCTGTTGTCAAGAAGTTAAATAATTACTCTAATTACATAAACTGTAATATAGTAGAACTATAATAAAGTAATCTAAATCACGTTCGTTTGGAAAAGTTTCGAGTATTACAAAAATATATTACAAACGAATTCGTTAAAAAATAGCAAGAAGCAGAATGATTAAATATCGTAGTGGGGAGCAGTCCACTACGGCCTCGAGTAACCGATTGATTTCAAACGAGCTATAGCGCGGTACGTTTAACGCTACTTAATGTTAATTAGTGTACAATTGAAGAATACTCGAGAATCGATATTTTCAAGCAGTGCGTTCGATAATGTAAAACGATGTTATCTGGGGTTCCCTCGAATGCGTTCCTGGTAATTCGTTAACAAGACTACAGCTGCCGGCGATGTACTACCAATGGGAGAAGGAAGGTGAAAGTACTCTGATGGATTTCTTCTTCCCTAGTAAAAGAGCTAACATCCTGCCGACAGGGATTCTAATATCGTGCCTGTTCTGTCAGACAGCATCTGGCTATTGTAGCCATTGTATTTATATACATATTTATATGACGTTGTAAATCTTGAAGATTAGATTGTTCTAATTTTGTTAATGGTTCTTGAGAAAATAACTAAAATGATTAATTTAAAAAAATGTGAAAATTAAATACAACTCAAAGAGAATTTAATCTTATTTCCTTTATGTGTTATCTTACCTTATTCCATCATTGCTTTTATT
The DNA here is from genome assembly GCF_001483705.2 of Eufriesea mexicana. NCBI lineage: Eukaryota > Metazoa > Arthropoda > Insecta > Hymenoptera > Apidae > Eufriesea > Eufriesea mexicana. The sequence continues at coordinate 64,256 of NW_016916180.1, read as the reverse complement.
TTCTTAACATTTCTAATTATCCTCTTTTAATTTGAAAACAAAAATTTCATTCATGAGTTTATTAAGCTATTCGAATGAACTGACCGCATGGTAATAAAATTCATAGAAAAATTTTAGAACAATCGTTCATTCATCAGCAGTGAGAAATTGTTGAACGTACGAAGACACGATTTCCTGCAGTTGTGCATGTACCACTGGACAAGTATTTATAGTTTTCGACTTCTCGTCTGGCTGCTGCATGACCGGAAACAGGCCGATTATATTTAGAAAAAGACTTGAGTGAACGTAGAATAACAATTCTGCTCGCGTTTGTGGAGAGGATCGGCATCGACGAAGCATCCTCCACTTCCACCGCTTTCGAACACGTCCTCATCAACAATTCTAGTCGTCAAAAGGAACTATGAATTCGATGCATCGATAGTGAACGATCAATTACTTCGAAGGATCGTTCTAGTGGACTTTGAAGTTGCAAGTCAAAGGTTATTACTCAGCTACGCTTCTAACTTTGCCTACAATTCCTCGAACATTAGTTCAATGATTTCTATATGGATAAGTGTTATATTCATTATAAAAAATAGGAAACATACTCTGTTCACAATAAATATTAAGATACTCATGGACAAATATAGACCAGAAAAATCACTAGATATTTATTAAGATATTTTTAAATTTTTACCTCGAATATAATTGTAAGAAACAATATATTTAATATTATAACAAAAATTTTGTAATAAAATAAAATGTTTCCATCGTTTATATATCCTTTATATCACTATTTTAACCAATTTTTGCATTCACAGTGTTAGGTTTTTATCGCACCTGTAATTTATAAAGAAAAAAAAAAAATGAAAATAGTTTTTATTGAATAAAAAATTATTGAGACCGTTTATTATTATCTTAGGTATAATTTTTGGACGTTAAAGGTACCTTAACATGTTCTTCATAAATAAAAAGATTGTATCAGTATATAACGAAAAATTGAGATACTCTTTAAAAATTTGTTAACACCCATCATTTCCAGTGCTATATTATTCGATACAATTTTGTTTTCCTTCATCAAATTCTTTTCCATCTTCTCATTTTATATCTATGATTTGACCCAACTAAATGAAACACTCGGTATATGTATTTATCCAACATATGTTCAACGAACACATGAATATTTATGTTTCATAATAATAAAGTTTTAGTTTCTAAAAGCGTTAAAAATGTTCCTAGACTTAATTATGAAAGGAAAAGCATCGACTAGAATTAGACTTCACCCAGTAGTTTCGTGTTAAAGATGATGAGGCAACCATAACTATCTTGTCGGTCGAGCCAGATGGTGTACAAAGTGGGCTCGATCCTGGACTCGAATCCTCGACTCCCGTCAGGATCGTGCAAGGTCACTTTTTGCAAGCGCGTTGACCTCGAAAAAGAAGGGAAGAGAAGAGGCCGAGGATGGACCACCGGATGTGGATCATCGGCGATTTTCTTGGTACACCATACCAGACATTTATTGTGCGATTAAAATCTTTAAACGGTCATCGAACGATCCTGCGATCCAGTTCATTGAGGCTTCGGGAGAAAAAAAGGCAGTGTGAACCTTTCGGAGAGGCGAACTTCCGGCGAAATTTCTTTAAGCTCTTTCGTGGAAGAAGATATTTAATTTATGGTTGCAATTTAAAGGGTCTGATTTTTCTAAGGACGAATTTCCGGTGTATCTTTTATAAAACTCCTTTATATATGGTAACGAAAATGTTCTTGGTAGCCACAATTCACAATGAACGAAGCTTAAACAAATTTTCGATGAAAATTTTTGACACATTTTTCTAAAAAAAAAAAAAAAAGGAAAAGAAGAAATTTGTTTGTAATTATAATTTAAAGAAGATTTAAATTTTTGTATTTCAACATATAAGTCGTTTTGAACATTTCGTAAGCATTACCTTCCACGTGTTACGCCACCTTTGAGAAATTGTACGAAAAAATTTCATTTAATTTCGAAAGGAATGCACAAGTTTTGCACGATTGTTCCACGCAAAAGTTTCACCGTGCCCACTTGTGTTACGATTTGGTGGACTAGCGGTAACCAAAAGGAAACGAGAGACCTCGTTCTTCTTCACGATTTTCACCTCGTAGACCGGCTTCAGAAAGCGTGAAGCCGTGTGTTATGCCTCGTTGCAATCGATCGTCTAGTTATTCAATAGATGAGGTAGTGGCGCTGCCTGTTGCGTTTTCGCGTGTCGTGCCATCTTTCTTCGTCAGAGCGAACGATTATTACAATCGCCCTGATCAAGAGCGCGGGAAGTAAATATCTAAGGTAAACATTACCTCTGTCGTTACATTCAGTCGAACAATTGTTGTTTTAAAGTTGCCTCACGTGTAGTAACGCCATAATACGTGCCATTTTTAGAAAGGTAACAGTATCCAGTGATTTTTTCCGCAACTATTAATTTCTTTCATAATTTACTAGATCTTTCTTCCAAGATTTTCTACAAGCACAAGTCACGTGAAAGAAACAGTTCGTGACGTTCCGTTGAGATTACAATTGTTAATTTTATAGCGGTATATAATATTAATAAACGTTCGTGAAGCACATAAGTGAAACGATGTATAACCGCAGATAGGAAGGCACCGGTTTGTGAATACAGAAACTCAGAAAACTAAAACGAGCAAGATACACATTACCAGACATGATGCTGTTAACCTTATTTCCATCAAATACGTCAAATGGACAGGTTTTTAATTTTCTATTATTACAATTGCTAAAAACATGCAAATGCTTTGAGCAAAATTAACGTATTTTCATCATATGACTTTCATTGTAATTCCATGTATATAGTATATATAAGTACATATTATATCTCGGTAGTTCTAGTATTAAACAACGTGTTTCAGGGGATTCCGTCACGTTACCCTGGCCATTCTTTCGCGATAGTTTCATTCAGACGCATGCAGGGCGGTGAAAAAAAAAAAGAAAAAATGGTTGATGAACACAAAAAGCATCGGAGGCAATTATAAAGGAACACGTGATCATGATAAAACAAGAGTTCCGGCTAATAGCGTGTTTCCGGTTTACGATGGCAGGCTACGTGGCAACGAGGTAACGTAGGTACTCGCATGAAAGGTAAAAACCAAATCCTAATCAAGATCAAAGCCCTGGTAGAACAATCCCAACGATTTTAAATGACGTTACACTCGATCGATAATCTTAAGGATCCCATTCTAACGAGAAGAATCGATCCACGCGAAGAATTCGAATTAAGTTCCTTCGAGAAGAGAAGTACCTGAAAAAAGATGTTCAAAAACCAAATACTGGGTACAGAATATCAAATATCGAATTTTTCAAATATACTTGATGTTAAGTCGATGATTTTTCTGATTGTCTAACGCCATTTTGTAGAAGATGAGTATCGAATTTTCTTGAAGTTAAAAAAAGGAGTCCCGACATTCTGATGACCAGATATCAGGTTTCAAATGCTAAATACCAAATGTCAAATTCCGAGTACCAAGTACCAGGTTGATAATAGATACTGCCCGGATACGTAAAAACGAGAATTCGCTCCCGTTCAAGAAAGATATTTATAGTACGTAGTCAAGAAAGCTTGCACCAGGCTGCACCAGGATTCATTTGTCTCATCGACGAGCCGGGAAATAAATAGGATATAATTTATAGCGGGCATCGTATTTCAGACTGCACTTGCTGCACTCATTATCGCCCCGGAATACCCGTTTCTCTACGCCAGAGAAGGTAGCATCTGCACGTTGTGTCACGCGAAGTGCATCGAACAAGCGTCTGAGATAAATTCCTCGCGAAGCGAAAGAAATGGATCGAAGATTTATAATTCACGGCCAAGTCAGCCTGCAAGGACTTCAGGGGTACGCCAGACATATTTTTTTGGCATTTTTCTCGGTTCCCACGTGCCTATGCACCTGATCGAACGATCCCGAGGAAGGTCTTCTTATTGCATTCATTTTCTTTGTGCCTATGGCCTTCAAGGAACGTTTAAATCTAAAGATTCCCACCGAAAATCTTAGAGACACGTCTCGTGTATCATTAGCCGAATAGGAATGCAAGTTACCATTTAACCACAAAAGTGGCCCTTACGAAAGGCAAACGAAGGACCATCGTCCCTTCGATAACGTACAGCTGATCATTTGGAGAGGTCCAAGCTAAAGCAAATAGAAAGAAAGCTGGCTGCGACACAGGAAAGAGACGAATTCTTTGGTGGGGAGGGAAAAGAGACAATGTGTATACACGCTTGCGCCCGTACATGTGTATCCCGGAACGAAGGAGGGGCGTAATGCCTTAGCAAAGCAGCTTGTTCTTCGCATTCCTTCTCGCGGTGCTTGTCGCGTTCTCCTCCGTGCATTATATACAACTAAACTTGGTGGTCTCAGGTTCCTGAGAACCAAACCCCAGCGAGGACTCATAACGCCGTTGATCTCATGCCGTGTGCCGGCGCACCTTCTTCTCTACGAGCTCGCCAAGCTAAATAGAGTCCAACGTGACTGTCGTTATTCACGGATTCTCTTTTATTATATTTGCCTATAGAAAGGGAGCTAAGCTGCTCTTTCGTTGTTACGTCATGGTGTTGAGTTACCCGTTTCTCGATTTGGCATCCTCTTCCCCTTGTTCCTGGATTCGTCTGCTAGTGGAATACTTGAGTATCGGTACCAAGTGTCAAGTAATGAGATGTATAGGGTATATTAGGGTGTTCCCAATACCACGTGTCAAATATCGGATACCAAGAATGTCGAATACTGAGTACAAGACTAATACCGAGTATTCAAGGTTATCGAATACTAAACACCAAGTAGTGAATACCAAAAATTAAATACCAAATACCAAATATCGAATATTGAAAATTGAATATTAAATAATGAATATGAAGTGTATTAAATACTAGAAAACTATTAAATACTTAAAAGCTTTCGAGTACTATTATAAAACTGGAATACCAAATACGAGATAGTAAACAATCAAATGAAATTTAAACGAACTCGAATAGACATCTTATCGAAATGGATAAATATGGAATGTGGGTGGGTTAACATATGTAGCTTTAATATTCTGGGGGCGTGTGCAAATTATCAGAAGTGGAATACGTGAGTCTAAATCCAAACGACTGTTTCGCGACTGTCTGAGAATCGTGTTCAGACACGACCAAGCAGATGACTCATTAGAACGTCTTTTCCGTTGCACTTGATGAAAAGCAGATTTACATAACACTCAATGAACATTGTTAATTCATAACATCACATTAAATCAAATATACAATTAAATCAGAACATTATAAGACTTTAAACTACAGTTATATAGTTATTCATTGACACTAAAACAACAATCTTCACCAATCATCTGGTCACATTAAAAACTACCATGAATAATAAGCAAAACAATGGCAGGACACTTTAAATTGGAGTTAAATTAATACATGAAAAATTTTAAAACTTCAAAGGAGGCCGACTGCTGAACGGAAACATGGGATAGTTTTAATTACAGGAATCTCGACGAAAAGGATCAGATAAGTCACATAAGCCATCTAAAAGCCACACCACGAATCATAGATCATCTTAGGATAAGAAACATAATTATTGTCATTACGTCATTGTTCCCTAATAACGAGGAATCAGTGAGACTGACTTCCTCAATGAATATTCCCTAACGAGTTTCAAGGAAATCGATGATGCTTACGTGATTAATTGACAAAGAAGTAGGAGTTAAAGGAAATAGAGAGTCCAGAGGAGAAATACCGTGCCACGTGAATGGTCAGCAGACGGAATAGAACGAAAGAAGCGATAGTATTATATTTCGTTGCAAAGTTTTCCCGGTGGTCCACCTGTCAGCGTTGCACCTGCCTTCGTAACCACTTAATGCCAACGTTAATGACCATTCATGGATCGTTTGCTGCACGACATGTGGGCAATAAGGTGGAATGCGATTTATGCATCGTGCTAATATCGACAACATTGACGTTGCTCTTTACGTTTCCCTTTCCTTTTTTATTTTGATATAATTAATTGAAGGAAGTCAATCGATTCGTTTACCTCAAATGGAGTAATTAGTGAAATAACTTGCTACGTTCTCGCCTCTTATATACTTATTCATTTTACTAAAACTGGAATTAACTTTTTGCACTCGAAGGTTTTTCTACAATATAGAAGTAGTAACTCGAAATTTGTCTACTATAAAATCGATGACTTTTTTACAGTAACATACAAAAATCATATACAATTTAACACGAAACAAGTGGTGACTGAGAGTCGCTTTTCGAGTGCAAGAAGTTAATTATAGTTCAGTTTTTAATTAATTACTTATTAATAAGTATGTAATACTATTTCGAATTTTGGTATTTTTCTACATTGCATATTTATGTTTTTCGTTAGATATTACTCACGAGGACATTAGTTGAAACGAAAATATTAAGGTTCTTAAAGTGGTAACATAGAGGAACACGAGTTTAAATATTGTTCTTGAGCAATTTAATTAAACCTAGGGTAATTAAAAACTGGATATATTAATTAGATGGAAATCGATTATGAACGTGTTCTTTCACCTCGAAGGCCATTGACACTGTATAAATTAATCGAGGCTTCTTGTTTAAAGTCGTTCACATGACCTCCAGCTCGTACATGGGAATTTATTTTGCAATTCTTTCGGATCTCTTCAAGTGTATTGATTTGTTCCACGAATACAATGAGCCACATGAAAGAAAAAAAAATATTAAATTACCTTCTAATAGTTAATCCTTGTACCGCTATTTTATCATCGATTTCGAATATTTATTTCTTCTCAAGAATAAAGCTTTAATTTATCCTGCACTTCCTGTGTGGTTCTTCGAGCAACGAATCAACCTGTAAATAATTTCAGTCCCCAATTAAATCTGCTACACCTAATTAGTCGGGCCATGGATCAATCAGTCTCGTAACAGAAAAGCATTTTATATACTTATAATAAGCAATATTCAACTTGGTATGAAGTAAATATAAATATTTCATAAATTTATTGTAGTCAATTTTTTGTTCTAAATTAGAGTAACATTGATTTAAGAAAACCAACTTGACACCGTTATTTCATTTACAGATGCGACTGTGATCATAAGTGACACCCTTCAAGGCTACGACCCCCAGTTCATGGTTGGCTGTTACTTTCCCGCGGAATTTCAGGGTGAGTTCGTGACACAGGTGAGCGGAAAGGAAGCCAGCGATACGAGCAACGAGCCCATTCAATATTCCACCATCAACATCACGTTCAACGCAATCCCCGTGTGGGGTTATTGCCACAAAAGGGTCGGCGATAACGTGTTACTAATGGACAGGTGGGTCGACTTTGAAATCACTGAGTAATTTATTCGACCGGCCACGAGTCGCCACAATTTGCCCTTGTTTCACGATAACGTTTTATCCGTTTCCGGTACCGCTTGACCCTAACACAAGAATGGAGTATATCAGGTCATTCCATAAGTACAATGTTGCCTGTTGTTCTGCAGTTTGAATTTCTGAAACAAAATCGAATGGTAAGAGAAATTTACGATCAACAATGAGGAAGATTACAATAACATTAATACAAGGAACATTGATATATCATTGAAAATTATTAACTTCCTCATTTTATTCAGATCACTGCACAGTGCTAGGAAGAAGGAAAAATGCCATACAGTAGCAAACCTGGAGAAAGTAAAATGAATATTTTGCGTCAAACTGAGAAAAGTAAAACATAGTCTTAATACATTATTCGTTGATAAATATGATAGGTACAATTTTTTCGAGATTCAGAGTTACATATGTTAAACACGCTTATGGAATGTCATGATAATAATTGATACTTATATTATTAGTAGTTGCAATTTTATATCGGCATACGTGGAATAGATTATACTAGAAATAATTTAAGTTGAAGTAGTGTAATAAATATCCTTTAATGTTAACTTGTTTGTTAACGTACGTGACCTGAGATCTTTGATTTATAATGAAGGTAATGCGAATTTTCAAGAATATATTTAGTCCGCAAATGAACATAATTCTATGAAAGTCAAGTTGTAACCAAATCCGTAACTTAGTGAGTTACGGATTGCACGCTTACTTAATGCATCCTTAGGGATGTCCCGACATCTGCAGTGTGTCTGTGATAGAAATAGATCAGACTCCAGACGGTGTTGTTTGCATTTTCTTCTTTTGAGACTAACGATGTCCAATTGTATCTGAAATACGTTTATAATTAATAATTATTAATTATAAATGTAACTTTATTAGTAAAATTATTGAATCTAGGAAAGACGAGTTAATATGTATGTCATCATTACCAATATTTTAAATTTATTAATTTTTAGTAATTTTTAATTACTAAGAATCTTTTAACTTCAATCATCCTTTATATTTATGTTATGTACACGTTATATTATTTATTACATTTTTTATTTGCAAAAACTAAGATTGTTTTAAGTAAAATTAATTTGCTATTTATTATTTTTTAATTTCTTGTCAAAAGTAACTTTATATTAAAAGATATTTTTGACTTATTAACAAATTGATAATGCAGAGGTTTTACTAACATTATTGTTCTTTTTTGCGGACATTTCATCAATGAATTAAATTGGAAATCGATTTACATTTATTTCAGGTACGGTGATGGCGACTGCATCCGATGCTTCCGGTTGTTAAGGAGATCACGCAATGTTATAGAAGTGTTCTCAGAAGATCTAAATAGATGTTATACCTCGGAGGTCACTGCCTTGGCATCCTGTGATAAATTAAATTCCACGTCAATTTTGTATCGTAAGTGAAATCATTTCTTTTATTTAAATTTCAAAGTATGCTAAAAATATTTTATGTTTTAATTATATAATTGTTTGGTTATTTGCATAGGTACCAAAGAAATTGGAAATATTCCCGTTAGAAATGAATATTGTCCAATAACTGGCCAATATCATTTCAAGTACAATCTCAATAATGGATCTGATAAAGCTATAGAATGTAATAGCTTCTCATCTTCCTTCAACAATTGCCCTGATGGCTCAGTCTTAAGATTGCATTTCAATCGTTGCACCTTTGAGTCTCATAGTAATTTTATTACTAATTTTCTTGTTATTACCATTTTTAATGCATTCAAGAGAAAATTTATTTATTTTTAATGTTTCAGCAAACCTTACATTTAATTGTTTAGGCAATTGGCCTGGTCCAAATGGTTCTACTTATTTTGCTCTGATGGACAATAGTGCAGTATGTGAAGGTAGACCACAGTATAGATGTGGAGTAAGTTGAAAATAATATTTTATCAGTTTTCCACTGTATACCTTTAATTAATGAATTTCATTTTCAGTTGTTTTATGTTGACAATAAAAAAGGAAAAACGTATATGGCACTCAGTAGTGACTCCAGTTGTACCCAAAATTTAGATAATTCCACTAGTGGATATGAGACACTAGTACTCAGTAAGATTCCAAACCAAAAGAAGATGCCAAATTATGTGAAAACTCATGTAGCAACGTTAGTTCCTTTATCTTATTGTATTTAATCATTAAATATTTTTAATGATCTTATCATCATATAATTGCCTGTTATATTTAATTGATAAAATAAAAAGTACCATTGATTTAGATTTCCAAAATGGGCACAAGGTCTATGGGAGGAATCTCTTATTGTCAATGGCACTATGACTTTCACTGATTTAAATGGGTATAATAGTTATACGTTCATTACTGTTGATTCAAATGAAGAAACTGGCCGCTACATCGTTTATTACAAAGATCAATGGTAGGATTAATTAAAAAGGTATTAGAATGACTTTTCATATTCGTATCTCTAAACAAAAAATATTTTTAGTGAACAAGTAGCTTATGTATGTTTAATGATGAGACAACGAAGTGAAAATGTACTAGAATTCACAATAGGTATTTACATTTTTTGATAATTATATAAAACATTCATAAATTACTTAAATTATTCGATTCACGGAATAATTCCTTTTTTCGTATAGGAATGGTGCTAAGTCCAGTTTATCAAACTTATTTGTGTGATGATCCTAATTTAGATAAACCTGTTTGGATGACACAAGCTCGTAAGTTCATTTAAAAAGAACAATATATAAACTGTATATTACAATAAAAATACTAAATAAAATACGTTTGAATTTAGGTGTTGAGCGTGCGGTAGAATCGCCATGCCCGATTACTGGCCAATATATGGGTATGATAACTGATTTATCAGGAATGTGTGCTGAATTAAGTAGCAATTGCAACACTCGCGAAATAATGTATTTTAAAGTTACTGACTGTGAATCTGGAGAACTCTACGAAGGTATTTTCAAAATTTAAATAATTTAAATTTACTAAAATAATTATTTTAAACTTAACGAAAATGTATACTTTAGAACGAGCGTACTTGTGCCTAGGACAGTGGGAAGAAAAAGGTGTTATGTACACATATACTATGCGAAACGACACCAGTACCAATGAATGTTTCGTTGGTTTAATTGTAAATGATGAAGAAATATATATCAAAGAAGCGGGTGGTCATTGCATTAGAAATATTGATCCCAAAAAAGAAGGAATGCGTCTATATAAGAAGGGTAAGCTTCTGAACTGCTAATCAATATTTTATGTCAAAAATACATATCTAATAATTTAATATAATTAAATAGGTCAGTGTTATGGAAATTCTCCAAGTCCTGCACCAACCCCAATGAAACCAATTCCTCATAATCCAATAATGAGAATTGCTACAACTCCGCGATCAAGGATATCAGGTAGAAACGATGCTACTTTTATTTGTTGATTAATTATATTATATATTATAAATTTTATAATACCATTGATTTTTTCGTTACAATAGCAGGTACCACCAGCATATCAGGAAACAATATACCATCAATAGCTTCACATAAAGTTACGGCATCTTATGGTTTCGTAATATTTATAGTAGTAATTATGTTTTCTAAAAACATTTACATGTACATTTAGGTACTAACACTGCCATGATTAACAAACAATGAACTAATGAATGAATGTTACTACAGAACATAAAACGAGAAAATATTATTGACTTAAAACCGAGTCGTAAAAATTTCTTTGATTCTATCGAGGTAATATTAAATAATTGAAAAAGTAAATATTGTATATGAAATATATTTAAAGAACGACTTTATTACTAAATGACTGCATCAGGGAAACAAAAGTATTTTGGTACTTTTAATTCTATATAACAAGTAACTAAACATTATTATTGATAATACGAATATAGTCGTATTTCCGTCAAGAAACATCATTATAATTTATTTTGCATTTAAAAAATGCTTTTAATCAATATTGCTGTAGATACATAGATCTTCCTTATATATCAAATTTCCACCAAACACTGCCTTGTAAGATACAAGTAATACTAAACTGAAAACTGTATGTTGCTAGCAGAATCCAAAGAAATTCACGTTCGATATCCTTTGATTTTAACATATTTTTCATAATTGTTCACTTATATTAAATGGATCAAGTAGACGCAATTACTACTATTGATTGTTCAATGAGACTGACTAAATTAATAACACTGTACAAAACAGGCCACCAATAGTGAAATATATATTTTTCTTAAATTTGTACTTAAAGAAAAGAAAATAACTGTATTTTTCCTGATTAAAATACGTTTAATAATTTATTTCGATGAAAATTATGAATTTAAAGCAATATATAAGATAATCAACTTTAGAGTAATTTTTCTTTGTAATTACTTCTGAAAAAATAACTTAAAATAAGCAATAATAATATTTTACAATTTTTATGCAATGATTAAATTAAATTTAATATTAATTTTATAACTAGCAGAAACAAGTGAGATACTTGTACCTAAAATAGGATTTTTATGAGCAAATATCGTGTGAAGTGATTTACATTTTTATAAAGTGCTTTTATAACTCGTTTTTATATTTATATTGTAAATGTATATACATATGTATTTATAAACTTATACCTTATCTATTAATTTATAGAATCAATGGTATAGTAATACTTGCAATGTAGATAATACTTTTTCAGTCATACTGTGTATAAACTTAAACAATAAGTCCATCAAATGCCAAACTTTGTTTTTGTCAATTCTTTAATTTTAACAATTCAGCTCAAAAAAAATCATAAGTTTATAAGATTTAGTATTTTGACATCTGAATGGCCTGTACATTAAAAAATTGAATTATATTAAAATTTCGTAAATGAATCTATAGTTTAAGTGTTTTAATATTTATTTATTAACATTATAATAATTAATATTTTATATATCACTAACTGAGCGAAGTTTAATATGTTGTATATTAATACAAGATACTAAAAAATGCTACCTTTTTATACAAAACAATTATATAAATAACTATCTGAATGCAAATATAAAAATATGTGATTTTATGTATGTTTAATTTATACTACCATCTTAGAATATTATGAGTGCTGAAGGCCATCCAAACATCATAATGTTTCTGTTACAATATGCAAAAGTGCAATGAGATTAATTTAATTATATATTTATCGTATAATTGTAATTAAATAGTAGAAATTAGTTTTTATATGTACAAAAGTTTTTAATAATTTAGATACCAGATATTATAAATGTACATATTTTATACCTAATACTTGTATATGAAGAATAACAAAAATAATTTTTCAAGTAGTGTCTGCTTCTTTTTGCAGTATTTTATACAATTAGCCAATAATGTTTAACACATTTATGTAATGTTTAATTTTTATTGTATAAAGGTAAATAAATTTTTCGTTCATATTAACGAGCAATACATAATCTTTTACAAACACCAAAAGTTTGATACATAAGTTTATATACTTATACTACAAAATAAATATGTTTCAAATAACTAAATTTATACAAAATAATAATTTAATAATGTGTAAAGAAATAATAAATATATGTAAATATAGGACAGATAGCGAATTCAAGTATTTACGTATTTACGTTCATGTGTCAGAATACTTTCTTTAAGATTTGTTCCCCATTTATATTTATTGCTACCAGATTTGCCTACTACACGATGACACGGAATCAAATACACAATATAATTTTTCATTACTGCATTTCCAACAGCTCGACTAGCTGTTGGTTTACCTATATTCTGCGCAACTTGTTCGTATGTAACAGTTGAACCATCTGAAATAAGCATCAAAGCTTCCCAAACTTTTATTTGAAACTCTGTACCCTTCATGAGAAGTAAAATGGAATCATCGGTAGACACACGTTCGGAAAAAATTTTATGTACGATGTTATTTAGTTCATCTGTGTCATTTTCGATCAATTCGGAAAGAGGCCAATTGTTTTTTAATTCAGTCAACGCTTCTTCATTACTTTTACCGACAAATCCTAAATGTACAATAGCTTTATCAGTATTAGTGGTGCCAATTAAGCAATTTCCAAAAGGTGTCGAGTGAAAAGCATAAATTATCTTGAATTTTGTATGATTTATTTTATATTCTTGTCGGGTCATACTTCGAAATCGCACCATCGTAACAAATGATTCCAAACTGTAGGTATTACGAAAATAAATAAAAATATTAATAAACAATATTTATAAATATTATCTACTATTCTTACTATTCTTACACTAAATTCCGGTATTAAACACTGTTAAATTTTATTCAAATATTCGTATTAAAATCTTTGAAGTTAACTTTGCGTACTTGTTTGCTTTGAGATATAACACGTAATAAAGAATGATTCGTTGATTCGTACTTGCTATAATACACGATTGCTACGTGAGTCATATAAAGAAGTTAATATGAAAAATTAAGGTTTATACTCAATTCAAAAAACAAAATTTTAATTTTAAGTTTAACTTATGTTATTGAGAATTATAAATATATCTTATGTAATAAATAACTTATATAAGTTATATCGTGTAATAATATAATACAAGAATAATTAAATGGTCACGATAAATATATAGAGCTATGGATTTCTTAAAATCAATAACTATTCCTTTATTCTTTTCAAGTTAAAAAATTTAGTTTATTTTACCTTGAATTTAATATATTAATAAATAATTGAAATTACAGTTTTATTTTTAGTTATAGCATTATTACTTGAGATAAATAATATATTCAAAATAATAGTTTTAATAAAACCACTTCATTATTATTTTCCATCGATAATTATAATCAACTTAATAGTATTTCAAAAATACTTATGAAATAATAATATAAATGTTAAATAGGTTAAGTTTAATAGATTTAACCTAACTTAACCTAAAACATAATAAACACTTTTTATCACATATTTTTTTATCAAATTTTTATATCTTATTTTAGTCAGAACGTTATATTTGGTTTACAAAATGTATTATTTGCAAGGACAATATCATAAAAAATGAAATGAGAATCTACAATACGTATTTTCAAGGAGTGTGAAGATGACGTGAAATTTACAAATGTACAGGAATAACATTAAGAATTAAATGTTCGTATAAACGATTACTTTCTTGCCATACGCTTAATGATATATGATTTGATTTCATGTGAATTTGCATTGGGATTAACATTAAAAAATACTTTGCGCGACTTTGCGTCTGATAACAATGAATTCCACATTGGATATCTCTGCAATTAATAAAAATTGTTGTATAATATATTCTAAATATACCCTTTTCTTTGATCTATTTCCCATTGTTATAACAGTATATAATCTTACCATAAAAATGTTAAAGTTACCACACATTATTAGACTATGTTTTGCTCTCGTAAGAGCAACACAGAGCCTTTGTCTATCTGATAGAAATCCAATCTTTCGACTCCGTACACACGACATAATTATTATATCACATTCTTGTCCTTGAAAACCATCTACTGTATTCACCTCAATCTTCATTTTCTTTTTAATATTCTCTGGTAATGACGAAGTTCTAGAATAATTAAAATCAGTAAATTAAAAATAATAAAATCAGTCAATCATCAAATGATCAAAAGCAACAAATAATTCAGATGGTATTTACAAAATACTCGTGCTAAATGAAAAACTTACTTTTCACTAATTTTTGTTAATATTACAGATTTTTGATTATTATATGGCGTAAGAATACCACACGAAATATACGATTCCCAATTATCCAAATCAGCAAAAGTTAACATACAATAAATAATATTAGCTACAAAGTCCGCTTCTCCATCGTTCGAGTTATCATTATTCTGATTTGTATTTAAATTTAGAATTCGATATGCATAAAAAGGAAACTTCTTTTCCTGTTTAGTTGCATTTTTTAACTTGCCACCATAAAAAAATTTATTTGGCCAAGAAGAAATATCGGGCTGCATTCGATATTGAGTATCTAACATGATTATTGGATTATTTGGTTGTAATTCAAAGGCATTTTGGACCCGTGAAAAAATAGATTGATCCAATCCATATTTCTTTGCTTGTGTACTCAAAATAGTGGCAGGTAATTGATTAGGATCACCAACTAAAATTAATATATTAATTCCTAACATCAATGGTATTAGAGATTCTGCTTCACAACTTTGAGTAGCTTCGTCCACAATACACACAGATATCCTTTTCTTGTTGATACCAAAAATAGATTCCATTTGACTAGTATAACACGATGAAAGGGTGCAGGTGATTATATCTGCATGTTCAAGAATTCTGTTTTCTGTTGTACGTTGTAATCTCATATTTTCTTTGCTTTTTTCATTTATTTCGTTTGATGATCTGCGATTCTTTAGTAATTCATATTTTGTAGCCATTTCTGCCAGTTTCATTCTAATATGCTGTTTATAAACTTCATCTACACTATGAGAGTTAGTCAGTTCACACTGAAGGGCGTTCATCTTAGATTGTAAAAGCAACTTTTCATTTTCTATGCTATCAGATGAAATATTACTTGTATTGCCTGTTTTCCTAATATCTCGTTTTGCCAACTCAGTAACAGAAATATCTTTTACTGTTGGATGCATCATTTCTGATCGTCCAATACGAACCATTTTAAATGGTTTTATCTTTGCCTTCTGTTTTATACCAGCTCGTATGTGCAATAATCTTAAAACAATTTCATCAATGGCAGCATTTGATGGAGCACACACTAACATCTTGAAGGAACTTCCATTATTTGTATACCTATTATTTCCGTATAATATCTGGGTAACTATATTTACAATAACTTTCGATTTCCCGGTACCTGGTGGTCCTTGTATAAAGCACAGTTTGGTATCCTTTTGAACTACGGCTTTGGTTACCTTGCTCACAGCTTCTAGTTGTTTCTGATTTAATTTATCTCCAGTAATCAATGTCTCTAATTCAGAAACAATTGGTAACTGGTACATTTCTAATTTTGGACTTATGATTAAGTTTACTAGTGGTGAATTAGGAAGATACTGTAGTGCTTGAACCATTCGTAAACTAGGACGCAAACAAACAACAGCCCTTAATCTTTGAACTCGGTTTACTGGAATACTTTTATCAAAATGTTTTGTTGTCACAGTATATGTTAATAATGTATAAGGATTTTTTACATAATGTTGTAAATCTTTATTAAAACGAGTTAAAGGCGTTAGTACTGTTGAATACACATTAGTAACATATGCAAACACTTTGTAGAAGGACTGTCCTTTGTTATGATTTTGAGCATACTCAAAAAATACAAGATCTCCATAAACAGGATGAATTTGCCTTCGTATATCTTCTTCCGTAGCTAATATTTCGAGCATCAATGTTGTAAAAAATATATTGTTTGGAACTATGTTTGTTTGAATAGAGTTTTCAACTACTGAACACATGAATGTGGGTCGTTTATACTTATGATCTGTACTCTGAAATTCTTTAGTGATTCCATGCCAAATTTCTAGCAACAAAAGTGGACTTATAATTTTATAATACTCATCATATGATTTATAATGAGTTAACATCACATTAAGTTCTTCAGGCTGTATAACAGGTGCATCTTGATTCAAATATTGCTGTACTTCTAACCACACTGGATTCCAGCATAAAATGCGCCACAAAAAGTGATTACATTTTGCATTAGATTCTACAATATTTCTTGGCTTCTTTACCGCAACTTTTTCTAGAGGTATTGGTGCATCTTTTCCCGTTATTTTTTTTAAGACATTTAATTCATCAATTTCATATTCACGTACAGTTTGAATCACCGCAGAAAAAGACACTCGTTTTTTCGATTTGGGGATTGGTGATTTAATATTTGACTTAAAAGGTACCAAAGATTCTTTCTCGATAGATTTGAGAGACTCTGTGTTTGATTTACTTTTTAATTCACTATCTTTCATTTCAATTACCTTATCCACTTTTTTTTCTAATGAAAGGTCTTTTAACGCCGCTTCGGCTTCCGCAGTGTTTGCTTTTATCTTGGTAGTACTAGATATTTTAGGGATCTTACCTAAACTTGAAATATCATTAAGGGTTAATTTATGCTGCAAATGCATTGTTATTTCTTTAGAAATGTTTTTATGTTTTGAAGAATTAGTTATCTTGAAGTTTGGAGAAGTATCATTTGCCGATGCAGATCGACTAGACGTAGTCTTAGATTTCTCTGTTACATTTTCCGATTTAGTTGCAGAGATGGTCTCCTCGACGAGAAAATCATTTCGAGTCTTTGCTGTTATTTTTGCTTTTGGTTTAGAAACAATACGTTTCTTTTCATGGTTATCGTCTAAAGACGTTTGTTTTTCGTCCATTGCAAGTTTCTTTAATTTCATTTTTCTACTGTCTGACAATGCTTTTTTTTCTTCCTTAGAAAGATTACCTGATCTTTTTTTCCTAGGAGGAAGACAATCAGCCCATTTATGAATTACTTTACGATTTTTTTGTTCTTTCGCGTGTAAATATCGTTCTACCTTTAATTTTTGTTGTTGTTCTTTCTTTTCTTTTGTACTTAATTTCTTTTTATGTGATTTCCCAGACTTTTCAGTTTTTTCAGAAATTTGTTGAATTTTACTAGAACTATTGCTTCGTCTTCTGGTAGGCAAGTGTGGTGGTTCAATTTGAGGTACTTTCTTTTCAAGTAATTTTTTTTTCTTTGTAGATGTAGTTTCTGCTTTATTGTCACTCAAAGTATTGATATCATTTTCTGTCTCTTTATGCATTGGAAGCAAACTCTGATTTTTTGGTAATACAGAATGTTTCTTAGTACTGCTTATATCATTAGAAGTTTCTACTAATTTTGCAGTGTGATCTTCAAAATCAACTTCCATTCTCTCTGGAGAACCTTCAGATGAAAATATTTTGTTTAAATTTTTCACACCTTGCAACAATGTATTTTGCTCTCTATTTGTAGATTTTTCTGCTTCTTTTTCGTCATCTATATTAATTTTTATATCATTATTTAATTCAAATTTATTTGGAATTGTTTTTTCAATATCGACAGTTTCTGTATAAATGTTTTCCTTTTTTATATCATTCTTCCTGTCTACATCTATTTCATCATTTTCATTCAATATTTGACTTCGAGATAACCTGTGCAACCAATTATTATCTTCATCTTCACTATCTGTTAATGAAATAACTAAATCCGCATCATCGACTATACCAAATCCTTCATTTTCCGCTTCTATAGGTTCTTCTTTAATTTCATCTTTTATAGATGTATTCATACCATATCCAACATCAAACAATTGAGAGCATGGAAAAATATCATCTTCACTATCGCTTAAATTTACTACATCATCTTCTGAAAATTTTGTTTTTGGTTCTTCCTGTATTTTCTTTAACTTTATCGGAGACACAAATGGAACTAAATTTGTATTTGAGGAATTTAAAATAGCTTTTTCATCAGTATCAGTTAATTGCAATTCATCTTCCATTTTTATCATACCATATTCATTATGTACAAAATTTAAAGGCAATAGCGATAAATTTTCACTGTTATTTTCAACAATAAATTCATTTGCTTTATTAACTGAATTTGGCTTTTTAATTTCATTTATAGTATTATTTATTGTATTATTGCCTTTTGTATTTTCTTTTGAATTGTTTTTTAAATCAAAATTTATCTCTGCATTATTATTCTTTACTATATTCTTAGATTCAAAATTATAAAAATTGCTTATGCTACTCTCTATACCTTTAGTATGCAATAAATCATTTTCAGTATGATTTTGAATCTCTTGAGATTCCTTCTTACTTTTATGAGTAACTGAAATTTCTTTTTTGTTAGCTTTTCTTTGTACAGAATTTGATATAGGTGATACCATATATTCACAATTTATTAATTCATCAGGTTCCACTTTATTGACCATTGATGTGTCAATTTTTGTATTATTTATATTGCTACTTGATTCGTACATATTAATGTCTATATGATCCTTTACATTTAATTTATTATTTAATTCAATTTTCTTTGTAAAGTTACAATTTTTGTCATTTTCACCTGGTAAACTACTATTCAGTGAAACATGAATTATTTCAATATCATTTTCATCTGTTGTTTTACATTTCTCTAAAATTTAAATAACCATTTGCATTATAAAAATAAATTTATTATTTCTTTTATGTAAAAGAGAACAACATACTACCTTTTAAAGAATTTTTTTCAAGGATGCAACTTTCACCTTCTAACTTAGGAATTTTGCTTGGTAAAATTTTTATATCTTGATTTTTTTCTTCTCTTTTACGTTTAATTATGTTATCAGATTTATCACTACATGTGTTTTCAAAATTTAATACAGTTTCTGAAAATGTATCAATACTCTGATTTTCTCCTCCAATTTGTGGCTGCTGAAGTCATATAAGATTTTTATTTAATACATATTTTGAGAAAATTATCAAGATAATAAATTAAATCTTACAGCAATTGCATGCAATTTATATGCATACATAATATTGTCTGTAATATCAACATTTGGACAACCAATGCCAATAACATCATTTGGATACAATTTAGTTGTTTGAAAAGGTTCTTGAGGAATTCCATTTATAAATAAACCATTTGCACTCTAAAAATAATTTATCATTATTAAAGGAAAATGTTATAATATTACAATATATTAATTTCAATTTATAAGATATACCTTTAAATCTGTAACATATAATTCATTTTTGCTACGAAAAAAGATACAATGACGCCGAGATACTGTCAAACTATGGCATATTATTTGATTATCTTTGGCTCTGCCACAAGTGTACTGAAAATATATAACATATAAAACAAATATTTCTATCGTTGAACTAGTTTCTTTGACATTTAAAATACTTTATTTAGGAACAGCATTAGCTTAAAATCTTGTAAAAAGAACTGTCAAGACCTTGATTTATAGAAACATGATAAATTAGGAAAAATAATTACAGAAACAAAATTGTTTCACATGTGTCTTCTACTTATGAAAGTCTTATAATAAACATTGTATGCTCACTGTATGTTCTGGTTGATCAAGCACAATTGTATGCGGAACATTAATACGTTCTAATATAAATTGGCAAGTGTCGTTCGCACCCATTTTAAAAAATTGGTTTATTTACAAGTCTCCTGATCCACTAAATAACCTATTATTACATTATTGCATTTAAAACATTTTATAGAAGTTCCTGTTGATAGTCTTAGACATGTAATAATCTTAATAAAAATTAACCGATATATTGCTTTTTAACGTTATTTTTATATAAAAACATTTTCATAAAACAACCACATGCATTGACGTTTACCGCCTTCTCCGATTGAAAATTGCATATATGCCATAACACATAGCCTTACTACAAACAGCGACATCTATGAAAAATACGCATCTTCTAACTACACTAATAAAAAGTTTCTTTGTTTAGCTGCCACAGGGTTATTTACAATAGGGGATTTTTGTAAGTGTTTTAACATTGAAAAATATATAACAAATTGAACAAGATTATGTTATAAGTTATGTTTTATTTTGATGGGATCAATAAAAAGAATAAATAGACCATCAGTTCCTTTATTTTGTAAAATTAGAATTATTTATAGTAGTGTATCTAGTCACTTGGATGCCACAGTGGCGTTAGATAATAGTAATAATTTAAATCATTTTTCTAACTTGTAATTTAATGTGATAAAAAAATGTTGCATTTGCATTATTAGTAATATACATTACATTCTGTCAAAAAATCAAAAAATAAGGCATAATGTCAGAAACGATTCATCTTTACGACTTATCAGTACATTCTTTTTATTTGAATAGGATATTAACAAACACAAGTTCCTTTTCCCAATTTTAATAGAAAAATAATTGTGTCTATTTGTGTTTGTATTTTAAAAGAAATGTTTATAGAATGTTGCAGTTTCTCTATCATTATAAAAGCGGTAGCATCGGTTAGTTACCGACATTTTCTCTCAATAGTAGCATCTAATTGTAAGTATTTCTCGTACCTATTTTAATAACGCAAAAGTTATAAAAGCCAAGTTAAGGTGACATGGCGTTTTAATATATTTGAAAAAGATGTAAATATAATAATAAGGGGAGACAAATTCGTCAATTTTTTTAATAATTACAAAAATTGATATGCGCGTAGAAATTTCAGTTATTTTTCTAGAAGTTAAATACTCATATGATATATATGAGGTATTTGATCTCAAGTTAATTCGTTTTTCCATCCACAATCTTATATCATAAGTTACAAAAGTACTTACAAGCATTGGAAATGTAAATGTTGAAATGTTTCAGTACAATTGCATCTCAATAAATTTCGAAAGTATTACTTGCATTAATAAAACTGAATACATACTTTAAATTCAGAGAATTTAGCGATGTATGATAAATAGTAGGTAAGAAATATTGACAAAGGTTTGAGTCATATGTAGTAAAAAAAATATTTTCTGTTTTTACGTTTTTGAGAATTATAGGCCTCTCGTCGTTGCGAAAGAAGGACGACCAGTTTTCAGGACACGATGCTCAGTAAGCACTTTCAGTTTCAGTTTCACTGATGAGAAAAGGTTTAGTGAGCCAGAAAAAGAGAGACAGAAGAAGAGGGTGGAGACCCGTATGGAAGAAAAGAAACAATACAACCATAATATTTGGATCGTTGTTGAATGTTCTGCAGGACATTGATTTATATTGCGTACTAATCAGATTTAAATTTTTATTATAAATCCATATGTGCTTAATATTGGCAGATAGTAATTAACCTTAAAATGAAATGCAATAGTAGCATCTTCATAGACAATTATTTTTTTATGTATATATTAAAAAGACAAAGGTTAAAAAAAGGTTTGAAGAACCGTGTGTAAGGAGTATGATGTACCAAAGTTAACACTGATTTATAGTTGCATTTCTCTGATACATCGTAAATGATGTTCCGTTCAATTTCAGTTTCGTTTCATTCACTCGTCTTTCCCTTTTCTTTT
Organism: Eufriesea mexicana; assembly: GCF_001483705.2. NCBI lineage: Eukaryota > Metazoa > Arthropoda > Insecta > Hymenoptera > Apidae > Eufriesea > Eufriesea mexicana. The sequence goes on along the minus strand of NW_016916180.1, from coordinate 41,983 downwards.
TAATACTTACCATGTCAGTCACTTAATTTAAGATAAAAATAATTTGGCTATAAATAAGAATGATTTATTATTTTTACTTCAATTCCTAATTTACGTATCATTTTCAAATGAAAAATATTTTTACTTGCTTAATTTTTATACGTAAATTGAGTAATTTTAAATTTATTATACATTATGAAATTATGATTAAATTCCATTATATCGAAACTAACTCGGTATTAATCATGCCTGTGTTATTTAAATCTAAGATTCAGTCACGATATTCTTGTGTTAAAACTATAATAAAGTTTAATTTAGATCAAATTAAATCAATTTAAATTTTGAAATTTCATGATAAATTCTTAGTTAAGAGTAGAACTAAGTAATATAAAATCGGACTAAATCTTGATTAAATTTTTCTAACTCAGTTATAAGCACTAGATGTGATACCATTTTAAAAGTAAAGAGAATATAGCGGTAACCTGATTCCATTTATTCGTATCATTTCTTCAAGAGTTTTATCTCGATGCGATGTATATCGCGCTTAAAGTAAGTATATGATACTTCTTTTGCTGTAAACACGACTTTACCTGTAAAAAGTACACTTACTCGAGCAATTACCAGGCATAAAAGAGAGATTTATGTGTTTTTCAAAAAGTATATAATAAACGGATAAAAAACGAGATGAGATATGAACATATTACCTGTTTAGGGTATTCGCCTACTTATGTAACATTTTCATCTTGATCAAAAGCATGAGTAAAATTCGATTGTCACTCTTTCAATTCAGGCACGACCTTGATACAGATATATATTAAGCAAGGCTTGAATAACCATTTGAAAACTGAACTTGAAGACCAGGATCTCTGTTAAAGCAAAGTACGAGCGTTATTTGTTAATTCTCCAAATACTTAAATTTTTAAATCGACAACTCATGAAATAAATGGTTTTCTATATTTGCAACACAATTATTGATATCTGGTTATAAAAAAAAGGTATAATTATGAAGCTAATTACGAAACTTGTGATCGTTATGTTATTTCTGAACCGACCTGTATTACTGTTAAATTACAAAATTAAAATACAATCGCTGTTATGATTGTAACGTGTAATACATATTTTTTTATTTATTTTAACGTTTTAACAAATAATTGAATTTGTACGCGCACGATAATCCTGTAGCATTTTTAAATCCTAATACTACAAGAAATACAATTATAATTGTATCAAACAAAAATGAGAGTTTCAGATTACTAAGAAAATAATAACGAAATAGAAATAAAAGAATTACTGATAAAAGTCGGTGAGTAGATGTCATTTGTTGGAAACTCGATCTTCCTAAATTTTATTTTGGTTTTAATAGTTCTATTTTTCGTTCTAGAACTGTCCCATAAGGAAGCCTAAGTGTGACGTAAGCTGCTCTAAAATTTTCAATAAAAAATAAGCATGTCGTTGAAAAGCATAACAGGAGATCACCTTGATACCTTTCCCCTGAAAAAATGAGCATGGCGAACAGTCGTAACAGAGTTGGCAATACTCTAGAAGTTACTTAAATAAAAAAATAACGTCTATTATTTTTAATACTAAGTATCTTCTATTTGAAAGGTATCTTCGTACCTTTTACCTTCTAATCTTTAGAATTACGAAGTTATAGTACTGTTTAGTTATTGACTCTCTGTTTTCTCCCATTGGATAAACGTGGAATAATAAGATTTCGTACAGTCAATTCAGGAAATGTTCTTTTCTTTTCTTTCAGCAAGAAATCGCGTAATTTAGCGTTAGCATTTCGTGAGTGATGAATTTTACACGGGCCTACGTGTACATGAGATGAATAGGAATTCGATTCCAAAGGCGCATCGACCCAATTGAATTTACTGTTTTCACTTTCAGACGCCTATAATCCTTTGACATTCAAAACTGCTCCATTCCATTCATCAATCTTCGATTACTATACATAGCGAGTAAATCAGTGTCAAATTATTTTTTCAACGAATCCTTGTAATCGAAGCGGCTAATATATACATGAAACAAAAGTAAAATATATGATTAAAGAGAAAACTTTTTATCTCTATTAGTTCAACGTTATTCAATACAATTATGTAATTACTAAGATGAACTATCCCTCGAGAATGATTAAATAAAAAAAACTGTTACTACGAATAAATAAAGCATGTATTATGCATTACCCTGATACTGGTTATGTTATTTATTAATATGTTACTTCGATATTGTGTTTAATTCCATTTCAATAAATACACCAATGTTACTTGCTAATCTTAACAAGATCCAAATGGTCATAATCAAAAATCAATAATAAATGATATGAAATTTAAAAATAACTAAATTGATTATGGTACTCACATCATTTCATTGCTATGTTATTAAGTTATTTTTAGCAACTCCTATTATATATGCGATTTTTGTAGTATTTCTTAAATGATTTCTTTTTGACATCGACTTTTTGTAGTGGAGACGATGATTGGGAGCCCCTAATAACTAATCTAAGATTGCGAAATAGTGAAATTAGCGTGTCATAGAGACAGGGAGATGCATAACTATCAATTCCTACGAGGGAGCAAGTTTCTCGAAGATTGAACACGTGGAGGAGTAAAGTAGATCGACCCAGTTTTGGTCAACTTTTGAGCCTTTGTTCATATGGGAGGGGTACCGGAACGATGGTTCTGTGAGAAGGGGTCCCCTTTACTACCACGTGGCCATATAAGCAACGTCTGCTGCCACTGACAGGACAGAGTCTTACACCCCTTCGTCGGTTCGCACAACGTTTCATTTTTCGGCGACCAAGGTAACGTTGTCTAAGACTATGAGTTGGTCATAAAACTTCTTAATTTTATGCTTCTGATATTTACGGTATACGTTCCAATTGTTATTTGATATCGTCTTTACTTCCATAGTCTTTATCTGAACTTAAAAACTCCCAGATATATATAATAATGTGACATATGTTGAGGAAGTTATGTTACATCAATAGTTCGTAATGAAGACTGTTTTTTCTGAAATATCAATCCACAAGGTAGTGCTGACAGGAAACTTTTTAAAAAAGTACCAGTAAAAATTTAGAAATTGATATCTTTAGATGTTGAAATTAAATTGTCTACATTCCTTGTTTAAAATAAAAATATTTTTTACATATTTCCACATTCATCTCTTAAAGATTTTATAATTGCATTGTAGCAGTTGCCGAGTGTAGAATTAGAAAAAAATATTGAGCTCGTTGTTGTACAAAATTTTATATTGTATTTATCGTATTATGGCAGCATGCAGTTTGGAATTCTCTTCGTCACAGTGGCAGTTGCACTGCTGCAGAGTGGCTATGGTGTTTATGTATCCATCAGGATGCCGTACTTGAATCCAGCAGGAGTAACTTATATAAACAATATTGAACCGCAAGCACAGCTTGCCTACAGCGTTCCCGGAAAAATTGAGGCTCAGCACATCGGATATGCTGCCGCCCAAGTACCAGCATTGGCTGCTGTACCTTACGTTAAACACGTGCCAACTGTGTCTCATGTGCCAGTCACAAAAATTGAAGCTCAACCTGCTCTTCTAGAAAAACAATTAGACGTAGTAAAACCAGCCGTTTCCACTCGTAAATACGAAGTGAGTAATTTTCTAATTCAACAAGTTGTTTTTTTCAAAGGTTCTTCTTCGTTCTCCCTCGCTCCTGTACTTTCTTTGTCATTTTTTCTTTTTAATTTATATTTCACTTAGAACCTTTTATCAGTTTCTCCCATATTTTGTTTCGTTTTAAGATATTAAATAAGTAACGCTCTTGATTAGGTACGTCGTCCCGCAATCCAGAAACAATTCTTCGACATTGAAGAACGCGTCGTTGTTCGTCCAGCTGGATCAGCTGTAGTTGAACTTGATCAACCAACATCTAAGACACAAAAAGGACCAGCTCTAATTCAACCTCTATTCCAACAGTTTGAAGCAGCTCCAACTCTTCCATCTCAAATAGCATCTGCCTCTCCATCTGCCAACAATGATGAAACCGTTGTTGTAGAAAACCCTGAATTGCGTAACCTTGGAATTCAAAATCAATTTTCAAATCAAAACCAATTTCAAAATCAAAATCAGGTACGATTTAATCGCTATTCTTTTTATTTACAGAAACTTATTGATTGTTTCTGCTGTAGGTCGGCGCAACCCCGTCGTTTCCTCCGCAAGGAAGGACTAGTTTGAACAGTGCACCGTCGACTGAACCTTTTGTTGCCCATGATCCTTCACCAAGTGTTGTCGTCAGCCCAAAATCCTCCCCTGAAGAAGATAAACAAAACCAAAATAGATTGATTGAATTACTGACTGCTCGTGGCAACGTTGCTGAGGTAATTTAACAAATACTACTAAGAAATAAAAATATTATGATGTTTACTCTCTTCATTTATAAATTGCTTGCAAACTACAAAAGGATTCTGAAAAGAATTTTAAAAAAATCTTTATATTTTTGTAGGTCGGATTCGGTCGCAATGGTGTCTCCCAATCCGTAGTTAGAGATGCTGCTCAAGTTCGAGGTCGAGTAATCTCTGCCACTCCAGCACCAGACTATGCAGAACCAGCTGACGAGCGCGTTTCTACACG
>NW_016916180.1:0-37079 GCF_001483705.2 Eufriesea mexicana | reverse complement strand
GAGTGTCTGTGCAGCAACCTACCTTCATAAAAACTGCTCGCCTCGATCATGTTCAAGTTCACAGTTCCGTTCCGGTAGTCGGAAAAGCTCTTGCACCAACGGTTGCCCATGCTGCTGTCCCGGTTTATCAGAAGACTATCTCACCAGCTTATGAATACTATCATTAAATAATCTGACGACTTACAATCATAGTTTCCCGTCGTTTTAAAACAGGATTGGATTTTCGGAATAAGGAATTTATATTCACGACTAAATAATTATACTTCATTTTATGTATAAAGAAACTGTATTTAGAATCGTATTTTTTAAACTTGAAACAATCTTTCTTATTGTTTTGTATTGTTTGTGCAAAGAAAAATATGTAAATGATATCCTGTAAACGAATGGAAACTTGTATACCTTGTACTTGTTTTATACTTTGAATGGTGTTTATATAAAAAATGGAAATGAAATGTGGTTGTTTTATTTCTTGCATAATCCATCATTTAGGATATGTGAAAATTTCAAAACTGAAGGTCATTCTTTTATTGCCAGGAAAACTTTAAAAATTAATATTAAAATTTGTATTAAAAAATATTCAAATTATTGAATATACTTTATAAAATAAGATTTTTTGCTAATAGCTATTTTGAAAACTATCTTCGAAATATAGATTTCTTAAAAAGGTATGAAATTTACCGAATGGAGTGAAATTGAAAAAATTACATTTCATATTTAGAGGCTTTTCTATTAATAATTAATTTAAAAAATTAAAGTCGAGATTGTGAATGCATTCAGTATTATCAATCGCGACAAAGAAAATTTGTATAGCCAATTTAGACATCGCGATACGCTGAAGTGCATAGTCTTTCATGTCCTTATATAAGTTCCTTTCCCCGTTATAACATTTTTTTAGATCTTTCATCTTTCATTGAGTTATATGCATTATTCAGAATGCTAAGAAATAGCTACTTCCTATAACAAGCAAGTCAATTCCAACAAGGGTAACCACTGCCTCTGGGTATTACCCGTAAGGACGCAACATTGACCTAAATACCATGAAGTATAATATCCGTTCCCTTATCTGTTGTAAGTACCTTAAATAAAATGCAAGAAATTATTAAACACAAACATGTCTGCACTTAATGTCACTATTAATAAATCTTTATATTTATCCAGGGACAATGTGCAAACTCATTGTACTTATACAGTTCTCAATTTAACCAAGGAACAACACCAAGAAACAGACTGCCACTTAACATGGCCCAAATTATAATTTTCTCAAATACCACTTAATATATTTCTGTGCAATTGCATAATACGCCATGATTAAATAAATAATTGAAATTTAAATACACTTATTTAATAACACAAAATTAGTAATAATAGCAATTGACAAAACTTCAAATATAGAAAAATGTTATAAAGCTAAATTATTTTAAAATATTCTAGAAGATATTTTAAAAGATATTTCAAACATTTACGAATAAATGTAATATAGAATAAATGTACTATTATATAAGTGTAAACAATGAAGTTTAAGGAAAAGAAAAAAGAAATAAATAACCGTGAAGGACTTATTTGTATAAAACTTGAACGTGCCCGAAGAAAGTGTAGTTGCATAGTCATTGCAGAACGAAAGCAAAGAAGTATGGAATTGCGAACGGTGCACAGGCTCGTAATAACGTAGGACGCAAGTCTTAACCCGGATCGGACTGTCGTCAAACATATACTAGCATACGCGTAACGCATAAACCGGAAAACTCTAGTACCCGAAAAAATTTGCAAGAACTTGTGTGGGCGGTTGAAACTTGGCGACTGGCACGAACATGTAACAGTTTAGTGAACTCTTAGCATTTTACATTACAAACATTGGTTTAACAAACATCAAATCGTTAAATGTTCGACATGGAATAATTCGAATTCGTTAAAAAAAATATATCACTTTTTCTTATTCCATTTTCTCTTCTTAACTTTCTTTGAAATTTCTAAAACTTTCTTACAAGTCTGCTCTTGAGTCCTAACTTGTTAGCTCTTTAAGGTTTCTTGAAAATTTCAGTCTTTCAAACTCATTCTTAAACTGAATTCGAAATAATTTAGTGAAAAATAAAAAATTTTGATATTAATTTTGTATATCGAAATATTGTTGTTTGTAATACTTACTGTCGGTTAAATTTAATAGAATGTCGTTGATTATATGATTGAATAATAAGGATAGTTACATCTGATCGAAGAAACAAGTGGTAATCTGAATTCAGTACGAAATTGAGTTTTCCAAGCACGTATGTACTTTACACCCACCAAATTTCATGATACACACCAATCTGAACCGAAGGACCGTTTTTAGACTTTTAACAAATTCACCGCGCGTATACCGATGGATCGGTTGAACATTGTGCCTATTGAATTATTCTTTCGAACAAAGAGAAAACCGAAAGAACAGTTTCAAAATATCCATGCAGGAGAACGTGATTCATCGGCTCTTTACGTTTGATCGAGTTGTAACAATGCACGATCCGAATTGTAATGTTGTCACTCATGAATTCGTAACTACTTTCTAATCACCTGTAATTATGTTCGATAAGTCAGAAAATTTCGTAAAAAGTTTCAGAGATCTAAAAGAAAGAATATCTTAATATGAATAAAACAACATTCTAAAAATATAAGAGTAATAAAAAAGAATTTAAAAATGTTGTAAAAATAATAAAGAAAAATAAAACATACAAGAAATTGCGAAATATGAGGAAAGAAATAAAGAAAGGATTACAAAGTTAAGAAAGAAACGCAAATAAGTACCTTTGTTATAACTATAAGTGTCATCTAGTTTAAGTTTCAGAAAAGAAAAGATTAAGATAAAATTCTACCAATTTCTAAAATACCTTTTTCTAGTAAAAATCCCTTAAAATGAATTCACTGTCACAATGTACGCAATGAATTTATCGAACAATAACAATAACAATAATTCCAATAACTAAATCATTCTCTTAACCAGAATAACCACTATAACAGTAACACAAAGCTAAGTAGTCTACCAATAATCTTTTTCCCCATCTTATTTCACTCGCAATTAGATATATCGAATACCATGTGACCCGAAACTCACGGACAACAGTGTATCATGTATCCAGTATTTAATATTGCGTTCCCGCCACTGCAAAGGAAAGCGAACGAAATACATGAGAACTAGAAAGGCCGTGAATAAACATCGGCGAATGGTAATCACAGCTCAAAGGGATCCTTACCCTTGAAATGTCTGAAAGAGGGAACGATTGACCTCGTCCTGGACATAAAATCGACAGAAACAGCCAGAAGATGGATAATGACCAAGAAAACATCGTCGGTAACCTTAGCCCATGTGTATTGAACTGGCGGCTGCTATATAAGTAACACTGTAACGGATCTTGAATTCAGTTAGACACGCGCGAGAGAAATAACTAGATCTTGTGGACCGAGTAGTCAAGTGTTGAAGAGGTGAGTGTGTTCCGCGGAAAATCGAGCATCACGAGGGTCGTTGGAAGTAAAGGATGCAAATTCTTGGTGGTACGGTGGATAAAGAAAGTTCCTGACATAAGAATCAGTGGTTAAACTCATATTTAGTGTATAATAAATATTACAGATGGAGTGCACAGCTCAAAATTTCGCAAATGATTCTATTAATTTAGTGTTAAATATAATTTTAACAATAAGTGTATAACAGTGAAAGATGAAAATGTGGAAATGTGGTTTTTCGTGGAATTTTGAGCGGTGTACTAAGGTATACTTATGCTTACTAACAAGTAAGCCTAAGATAAAACTTGTATAGTTCAAATACCCAGGCTTTTATTTGAATTTTTTTTTCTGGTATGATTTTAGTTTATATGATTTTATAAATCTACGAAATACGAATTTTATGTCCTTTTTGTTTGGTATTATGATAATTTATGAAACAATTAGAATCCTGTAATACAAATTTTGAAAATTTTGATTTTTTTGTAATTCAAAAATAAAAAACTTATTAATTTAAATTGAATGGAATTTGCTATTTTCCAGAATCTTTAATATGAACCTAGTAATTATACTTATGGTCGTGGTTGGATTGTCTGTGGCTGTGCCACAGTACTATATTCCCTCAGGATTTGTATATCAACATCCGGCGAATATATTGAATTCGGCGTTAGAAGACACTTTACCAAATGAATTACGAAACGACTTTTATAAAAACCCACAAATCGCCGCTAAACTCGCAAAAGAATCATGGATTTTTAATAAGGAAATGCAGGTAAATTTTTTTATTCCTATTAGTACATTTTTTACATAATTCTATAGAAATGTATTATGATTTAAAATATATTATTGGTCGATTTTGAAATGAGGTTGGTGGATTTAGTTCTGAAATCTGAGAATACGACCTTCACTACTCTCTTTTACACCCATTTTACCTCTATCTTTTACAGGCATATCACATTTCATTATGAATTCGTAGCATAATATATTTTATAAGTACTTTGTAATACGATTAAAAATCAAAACCTTTGATCTACTTTTGTTATAGATTCATGTTATTTACTTTTTTGATTATAAAAGAATAATAATTTGTAAATATTAATTTGCAGTATTTTGTTATTATTTAATTATATTAATTTTAATATTTTTTAAGTATTTTATTAATCGTGATATATTAATTATAACAGTTGTATAATTTATATAGTAAACAATTATTTAGAAATTTTTAATTTATAATAATAATATTTACTTTTATTGTAGGTAATCGATCGTGAAACAGATAAAATCCCACGGGAAAAAGTATATGATGTCCTACATAATGCAGGCTTCGTACGTAAATAAGGTTAGAATAATAAAACATTTTCAATTGTTCAACGAATATTTTGAACTTCTGTGATGACTTTTATATTATTCCTTATATTATTAAAAGTATACATGTATATTTATATATATATATATATATATATATATATCTGTTATTATTCTCTAAATTATTTAAAATATAAGAATCAAATACTTTAAGTATCTTAAATGAAAATTATATAACATATTTTATAATAAATTTTTTACTATTTATCAACTTAAGTTTTGTTTTTCTCAAATTCATATAATTCAAGATATAATTTTTTATGCGCACTTTTTGAATATCAAATATTACGCGCGCGCATATATACAATCGACACACACGCACACACACGCATTCATATGTTCACATATACTATTGAATCTTAATAAATTAATAAATTTTATTATATTTAGTATATTTTAATAAAATTATTTAAGTACTATTAAAAATTAGTTCAGCAGTACAAATAAATATTAATTCCATATTCAGCATATTTATTAATTTATTTTTATAGAAAGAAGCTATAAAATACCTTAAAATAGATAATTGTATTCTTATAAAATTTTATTTCTATATTATCCCTATTTGCATAATTTACATTTTTCGGAGAATTCTAATAAAATATCTACAATAGATATATCCTCGCCCATTACATACCGTGATTTTTTATAAATAGGTTCATACGTATTAGTATGTAAAAATCTATGTATTTTTTCTAAATGATTATCTATTTGATTTGCGTACAGGGCACCTTTACTTTCATAATGCAGAGCAGATGGATAATAACATTCAATTAAGCGATTTAAATAACGCGCCACATTTATTTCGCCTATTATTTCGTGCATTCCTGGTAACTGCATTATAGGATCAATCCCAATTTGTTTCCAAATTATTGTTAAATGAATATCACTATTTTGATCTTCATTACGATATTCTGAACAAAAATTTAATAAATGATTTGGAAAATATTGTATACTGGAATGTACATGAGATATCACAAAAACTTTGATATAAGAATTTACATGACGAAATAAAGATTCTATAAACTTAATTGGATATTTTGGATTACAAAATACGACGAGTTTTTGCTTCTTTAATTTTCCTGCACATTTAAATGCATACGATTTATTTTCAAGCTTGTCTAATTCTTGTTTCTTGTCTTCAAGTTCCTTTCTTTGAAAAGAATTGTGACTAGTCCTGTCAGAAGGATAACTTATTTATTTACTTATTTAATAAAGTAAAATTTTATACATTGAATTAAAAATAAGTTATACAAATATAAAAATTTCCATTAAATTATATCACTATATTTAATGGCTTTGAAAGAAAAATATTTACTTGTTTAAACGACAAATAGGATTATTATAAACCATTTCCAAATCCACTTTTGGTCCAACTAAATCTCGTATATTGTTTATCCCATACTTAATCATAGTTGGCCTGAGAAAAAAGAATATATCAAATATATATTCATATATTAATATATCAAAGTTCAAAAATACATTAATAATGCAAGAATTATTTATTTTTCTATTACCTTTCTAAAGATAGTCCCCAAGCAATTACACGTACATCTTCAGGTAATCCCATTGGTAAAAGCATTTCCGGTCGAAACATTCCACTATTACCAATTTCTATCCATTTTTCCAAACCTTCATGGAAACAAAAAATCTCCATACTTGGTTCAGTGTATGGATTGTATGCAGGTTTAAACTGAAGCTGTGTAATACCAAGTTTCTTAAAAAATTCATACAAAACTCCTATTAAGTCACCTAATGTAAGATTGTAATCAGCAATTACACCTTCAATTTGGTGAAATTCAGCTAGATGTGTAGCATCCAAAGTTTCATTGCGAAATACCCGATCAATACTGAAATATTTCACTGGTTTAAACTCACCCTGAAATTTATTTGAACATTTCTTAATTTTTAAATCAATACCAACTTGAAAATTTCTGCTTGAATATTCCTATTAAATTACCTCCTGCGTAAGTTTGTAAAGCATTCGTGCACTGACAGCAGTTGTATGAGTTCGAAGAACATTTTTTTGTGCTTCTTCGATTTTCCAATCGTATCGGTAACCTAACGATCCATAGCCTCCTTCGCTATGAACCTTTTTTACCTTGTCCATATATTCCATATTAAAATTTGTACTATGAGATGGATCTAAAGAATAAATTTTGAACCTGTTAATGAGTCTAGTATATACAATGTAATTAGTTAAAACACTTATTAATAAAAGTACCAGCTATAAAAAAAGTATCATGTGCATCTCTTGCTGGATGTTGTTGAGGTTGAAATAATGCATCAAAATTCCAAAAAGAACTTTCAACATAATTATTTGTTGGCATCTCAGTAAATCTAAAAAATAATTTAAAAAATGTAAAACAAAAATATTTAATTTTATGCTATAAAATTTAAAACTTTTTTTTCTTATATACCCCATTTCCAAGAAAATTTTTCTAAATTCACTTCTAACTTTTAATAGTGGATGTAAATGTCCCACATCAAGAGTGGTACCAAATGCTTCAAAATTATATGGTTTAAATTTCTTATCTTTCCATGCATCATTTACTAATAAATCAGCAGTCAATTCTGTTTCTTGTTTTTCAATTGTTGTAGTAAAATTTGGGCCTTTTTCCAACTGTATAAATTTAACAACCCTGTTAGTAAAAAAAGTTAATTATACAATAATCAATACTTTTATACAATTTTTTACTAAATTAAGTTAATAAAAAACTTACGTCTCTTGAATCAATTTTCTTTTTTTATACTCATTTCTAATGCGATCTGTTAAATTTGTAAGATCCATTAAATCATTCTGGGTAACATCTATGATGGAAGCTATTTTCTTTTTTACAACAGGAATACCACTGCTTTTATCAATTGTTATCCACCCAGCCTGTAATGCTTTAGAAAATCCAATTTTTGCAAAAGGAACTGATTGCATAATTTCAGATTGAGATATTCCATCATCTGGAATTGCATTATAGATTATTGCTTCATGACTGCCATAACTCACTACATGCTGACCTTCCGATGTTAATTCCCACTTTTTATCACTAATTTGTTTAGTGGTAATCAACTATAACATAAACCGTAATATTAATAAATAATTAATATTGCTTTTCCTAGAAAATTTAAATTTAATAAATAAAAATATAAATTTTAGGGTTATGGTCCCATCCAAATTTATATTAATACATTTATCGTACATATTCATTTTTATAATATAAAAAATGTTAACATATACTTTTATATACAAAATAATATTTTTATGTTAAATATTATCGGAAACTATTATAGTGATTAATTGTAAACAATTTGTGTTATTAACTTACGTCACTAAGTGCTTCGAGACTTTTAATGGCTCCAATAACTTTTTGATGATTTTCCTTAAAAATTTCAGCCAAATGCAGAGAATTTACTTCTTCGTGGTGATCTAAATATTCCAATATTTGATCTGTCAATTGTTTTGCCATGTTTAAGATTTCACTTTACAATGAAAGAACCGGTAAGAATCACGTGTTCATACGTGACAAGGACAACAATGGCAGATGATTTCATATAACAAATAATTTCAAAATATTGTTAAATATTAATTTGTTATAATTAATAGATACCATTCAAAGTAATTTCAATACTGTAATAAAAAAATAGGTTACAAAAATATATTAATAACAAAGTTATTACATAATTTGAGATGTAACAAATACATTTTTCTAACTCTTTTTCATATTTTTTACTTAAGTAAATTTATTTTTAATTTCATGTGAACAATAAGGATATTTAAAAGGTATTTTAAGAGAAAAATTATGTTAATTTTTATATTTTTTATTCGTGTTAAAAGTATAAATTATTTTAATGGGATAAATCTTGAAGAGTGAGTAGCACCAATACCTGGTCTACCATGTTTTACAGGTTTGTAAGTAACAGAAAATTCTCCCAAGTAATGACCAATCATTTCTGGCTTAATTTCAACTTGATTGAATGTTTTGCCATTGTAAACACCAACAATTGATCCCACCATTTCTGGTACTATGATCATGTTACGTAAATGAGTCTTTACAATTTCTGGTTTTTCATTAGGTGGTGTTTCCTTTTTTGCCTTGCGGAGCTTCTTTACTAAAGCCATAGATTTTCGTTTTAAACCATGAGAGAATCGCCTACGAGCACGAGCATGCATCAAAACCATAAGTAGCTCACTGAAACAAATATTTACTTTTAACATAAAATATTAATTTTAAGTTAATTGAATAATTACTGTTCTTATAATTAATTATTATAATTCAATCCTTCGGTTTCTCACTTCTTGCACTAAACTACAAATATTCCATAACGATTGTTACATTCTCAATCATCGATCAACAATTATAATTATATAATTGTTAAAAAATAATTATTAATTGAATAATAATAGCTACTAAATTACTATAAATAAAAGAATTGTCGAAGAATAAAATCCTGTTTCACGTGAAAAGTGTCGCTCGAACCAGATCGCCTCTACCGTCTCTCCTAGGTATGCTAGGGTTATCATCATAAAATGCTTTGTATTTTTTAAACTGAAAAAAATACTTACTTTGGCATATCAAGGAGTTGATCGAGATCAACTCCTCGAAAGGTGAACTTTCGGAAAGTCCTCTTTTTCTTTTGAGTTTCTTCTGCCTACAAATTTATAATAGGTTAGATTACAAATCAAAAATATTTATTCTCATACATTAATATTACATCTTTCGAGCAAAGAAGAAAATTGTAACGTATTATAACGCATTTGTTTGTATGTTTTTATAATAGATGAACAAGATTTTATAAGATATTTTCATCACATCTCCGACACATACCTCAGCCATGTTTTCGGTCGTTAGGGAAAACGATAACAAGAAATAACTCTCTTCGTTCTACGCAGAAATCGATTCCGGCATTAACTATATATTACTAGATGAAGATCAGGTATACTTCTTTCTTCTAAAAAGAATATTAATCGTACAAATTTACAATATTATGAAATTACATAAATTCGTTAATGTTTTAACATAATTTATTAATTTTTTATTTTTTTTTTTATTTTTAACACTTACCTTTTTTTAACGAAGGAAGTGAAATACCTTTCGTTATTGATTTTTAGTTAATATTTGTTCACTCGTACAAATTGACAAGTTTCAATAAATTATTATAAAGGATTAAACAATGTATAAAGATTTATAAAATGAATAGAGTTAAAAAACCCGCTCACATCGTGTCATTTTTTTTTGGTTTAAATAAAAGGAATACTGTCAGTGGCGCTAAATCTTGACTATGATTAGTATTCCCAAACATTTAAGAGAAGACCACGTGTTTTCAGTGCACCCCAATATTACTCAATAAAATCGAGAAGTTCTAAATAACAAATGCATATGGACAGATTGGTGCATATGTTTTATGTTGAATAAATTGATTATAAAATATGAAATATATTTTAGTAACCGGTGGTGTTATTAGTGGAATTGGCAAAGGTGTCATTGCGAGTTCATTTGGAACTATACTTAAACATTGCGGTATTCATGTGACATCTATCAAGATAGATCCGTATATAAATATTGATGCTGGTACATTTTCTCCCTACGAGCATGGTATGTTGTTGAAAAATCTGTAATTATAATTTTGTTTTATGTCATTTCATTTGAGTGAATAAATGTCTAAAAACAGTTGTATGAAAATGAAAAATTTTATACAGCCATGTGGTGTTAGAAGCCATTTTATATTTCTGCCGCGTAATTTTATATTCATTGTAATATTTCTCAGAACATTTTTAATTCTAAGATTAAATTTCAATTATAATGAAATTTATTCGTCTCATCATATATAAATTATTAATATTTTTTTAAAAATAAATCTAGTTAATGGTATATTCATATTTTTTTTAGTTTATTTATTCTTTCTTTTAACTGTAAATGTTGCAAAATCGTCTAGCTTATAAATATATTTGCTATAGTACATATTTATTATTTTTAGAAACTATATTTAAATGTATATATATTTTATTTAAATAAATGTAATATTAATTAAGAATACATAATTTAAAAATTTTCTAATTAAAAATTAATATAAGTATAGTTAATTATTATATCTATTATACTTCCAAGTTTTAAATTAAATGTTGCACGTTTGGAATATCATTTTACTTATTTAAAAATCATTTATATTTTAGGAGAGGTTTATGTGTTGGATGATGGTGGAGAGGTGGATCTTGATTTAGGAAATTATGAACGGTTTTTGGATATTACTTTGCACAGAGACAATAATATTACAACAGGAAAAATTTATCAGCATGTAATTTCAAAAGAAAGAAATGGTGATTACTTGGGAAAGACTGTTCAAGGTATAGGAAGCTTTATTTAAAAAATGAGTATATAATTGATAGTGATAATAATTTTGTATCATTGTTATATAGTAATACCACATATAACAGATGCTATTCAAGAATGGGTTGAAAGGGTTGCAAAACAGTCAGTAACAAAAGATGGTGATCTACCACAAGTAATTTTCATGTTTATATATGTATCAATTTCAAAAGAATTTCACAAAAAAATGTAAAATTAATCGACATTTTGTTTATTACAGGTTTGCATTATTGAGTTAGGTGGAACTATAGGAGATATTGAAGGAATGCCATTTGTAGAAGCTTTCAGACAGTTTCAGTTTAGAGTGAAAAAAGAGAATTTTTGCTGTGCACATGTATCTTTAGTACCACAAGTATGAATCTGTCTTATTTAAGTAACTGCCTTGTTGTCTTAGACCTTGACTTTAAACTCATGCCAAATTTCAAGGCAGTTTATTTTTAACTTTTAAAATGATGTAACTATTGTTTATAAAAATTTGTAGCTACTTTTATCAATATTTAAATGATATTTATAAATATTTAAGAAAAAAAAGAGAAGTATATGTGAAAAATGTAAGCATACAAATTAATTAATTATATTTTTTTTCTTTTTAGCCAAAATATACAGGAGAACCAAAAACAAAACCAACTCAAGCTAGTGTAAGAGAATTACGTGGATTAGGTTTGACTCCTGATCTTATAGTTTGTAGATCTGAGAAACCAATAGGTGATTCTGTAAAAGAAAAAATATCGAATTTTTGTCATGTTGCGCCTGAACAGGTAAAATTTTTAATCTTTTTAGAAATAAAATTTGAATATAATTATTTAGGAACTTACCAGAAAGTTTTATTAGGTCATAACTATACACGATTTGTCATCTATATATCGCGTTCCTTTGTTGATGGAATTTCAAGGTGTTATTGAATTTCTAAACGAGAGGTTACAATTACATATTGAAATGCCTCGTCCTCGATATTTTATGCGAAAATGGAGAGATTTGGCAGATCGGATTGATCATTTACGGAAAGAAGTGAGCATTGCATTAGTTGGAAAATACACAAAATTAGAAGATTCCTATGCATCAGTTACAAAAGCTCTACAACATGCTTGTATTCAAGTTGGCTACAAACTAAATTTAACAGTAAAGTATCAAATATTTGCTTTTTATTATGTGTATTCTTAAGGATTGTTATTATATTAATATAAATATAATTTTAGTATATAGAAGCTGATAATTTAGAACAAATTACAAAATCACAAAGTCCTGTACTATATCATGAAGCTTGGCAACAACTTTGTAAAAGCGAGTAAGTTATTTTGTTTGTTTTAGTATTATTACTTTCTGATCATTTTGCTTATTTTGAATTTTATCGTATTAATTGGATTATATTTAGTGGCGTTGTAGTGCCAGGTGGATTTGGTAAAAGAGGTATGCAAGGAAAAATAGAAGCATGTAAATGGTGTAGAACAAACAATAAACCATTTCTCGGTATTTGTTTGGGGCTACAATTGGCGGTTGTTGAATTTGCAAGGAACGTTCTAGGCATAGAAAGTGCAAATAGTATGGAAATTGACCCAGAAACTGATTATCCCTTCGTTATAGACATGCCTGAATATAATCCAAAACAAATGGGTGGAACCATGAGACTTGGAAAAAGATATACTCGATTTACAAAAAATAATTCAGTTATAAGTTAGTAAGAAAATTTTAAATAAATTCAATATAATTTAGTATAATTTTGTTTCCTAATAAATGTTTTACATTATTATATCACACATAGAGCAGTTGTATGGTAACAAGGATTATATAGAAGAAAGACATAGGCATCGGTATGAAATTAATCCAAAATATATAGATGATTTAGAAGCAGCTGGATTAAAGTTCATAGGTAAAACAACATCTGTTTTTTAGTTTACAAATGTAATAAAAAAATAGTTGATAAGATTATTCTGAAGGTTCTTATATTTTTAACACATGTTACCTTGTTTTTGTGTTAGGTCGTGATGAAGAAAATTTACGTATGGAGATAGCAGAATTAGAAGGCCATAGTTACTATACTGCTACACAATTCCATCCAGAGTATTTATCTAGACCATTAAAACCTTCACCTCCATTCTTAGGACTAATTTTAGCTAGTATTGGTAAATTAAGACATTACTTAGCCAAAGGATGTAGATTTTCACCTGAAGTAATCAGTGATAATGAATCAGGTAATAAGCCATACATTTTTATATTTAGCATGTTGAACATTTGTTATTAGAACTCATTTAAAATATATTGTTTTTAATAGATAATGAATGTCTAGTCGAATCAATGGCAAAACAACAAATAATGAATGAAGCTAATATGACTGATAGCACTACGTCTGGTACTGATTAAACTTCTTAATTAAATAGTCGTATTAACTATAAAGGTAATCTCAATGATAAATAATTATATCCATATATGTACATATAAATACCTGATAAATCATCTTTTATTTTAAAAAAAGTATTAGAATACATATTTAAATATAAGTATGATAACATACTCTAAATTTATACTATGCAATTGTACTGTTAAATATGTGTATATTGTGTTATGTACTTAAAAAGTGCCTACATAATACATTTTCTACAGAATAAACAGAAAACGAAACTATGTACAAGTTAGTTTCTAATAACTCAAATTTCTTAACCAAATGTTTTTCATACGAATCTTTTATTATTATGATTATTATTATTATTATTATTATTAAACATTATGTTCATGTTTAGGTACGAAAAAGACTATACTTAACTAATATAAGTTTTGTTTCTATTGTAAGTTTAAGAATTTTATAAATATGTTATTTCAATCATTATTGAATGAAATTCTTTCATTGAACTATTTTTATTTATAACTGTTGTATGTTTCGTTTTTTTGCCTTACATTTATATTTCTATAATTTCAATTTAAAAATGTAATTCTATTACTATATACAATATATTTCTGTTAATTGTTACATTTTAAATATTTCACTAACAAAATCGAAATATTTTTCAAAAAGAGTACATGTTTTATTACTGTTAACTGTTTAATATATTATCCGAAAACGTAAAATTAAGCGTATGACATGTTTACGGCAACACTACAAAATTTTTAATATTATAAACTAGATGTTTCAGATAACTAGTTTTATTTCAAGGACTCATTGTTACAAAATCATAATTACAATTTTTTTTTCTTTATTGAGCAGCACATGCGTTCTGCTAAATACAGTATATAAAATATACACTGGCGTATTATTACAGTAAAACATTTTCTTTGTATAAAAATGATGTATGTACAGCACACTCTTACTGTTACATGTACAGTATATTAGTACAGATTATTAGTTGACACTACACTAATATTAAGTTACAGTACAGAATTTGGATTATTACAATTCATGAAAGAAATAAAATATCTGTAATACATAATAAACAAATGTAAATAAAATAAATATAAAAAAAAATTAAAATGCACTTTGGACGGTAAGCATTACAAATAATGCTGAGAACATACTTTTCATGAAGAAAAAGTAAAAAGTACTTTAAAAGTAATAGAATGTCTGAAGGTTTAGAAGTATTTTATATATGTACAAATAATTTTATTTTATTTTTGATAGAAAAATAGAATAGCCAATAGCTTTTCTAAGAATGTGTTTCGAAATTAATTGATTATTAGCTACTTTATGATTAATATTAATAAGTAAAGATTCAGATATAAGAGTAAGAAAAAAAACGAGTAACTGTTCTCATTCTTAAATTAATTAAACGTGAAACAAACAAGTATTTAACATAGTGGTATCCTGACGTGATGTTCCATCTAAATTCCATTATACATAATAAATATTTATGCACCTCATGATCTAAAGTAATAACAGTCTGTAATTAGAACAATTTTTTACTATCTCTTTTCACTAGCAATACGATAATTCACACTAATAATAAGAATTTCAAAATAAATCTTGATACAGAAAATACAAATATAATGAGGATTTTTTACCTTAAAACGTAAAACACTAATATAAATGAAATATTTCTACATGTTTAAATTTGTTTAACATAATATTTAAACTTAATCGTACATTATACTTTATATTATTTTCTGTGATAATAATGTATTGTACTACGACGAAAGTGTATGAAATAAAAAAAAAAAATATTCAGTGTCTTATTCTTTAAGGGAAACTTCAATGTCTTCTTTACCAGTTTGGTATTTTCCTTATTACGAGAGAGTTGTTAAATTTGTTTATGTTAATTAGTTAAGTTTACCAGTCTCTGCAACCATTTTATACAATTGTTATTAACTCGAAATAGTTGAATGGAATTTCTTCTTATCCTTCCTATAAAATTTTTCCATTATGACACTTCAAAGTGCACTTATAAGCATAGTTTTATCTATACATATTCTAGCGTTGACATAGCGATATATTTAATTTCATACTTAAATAAACCATTCTTTTTTCTTTTGAACTTGATGGCCAGTGGCAGAATTAACTACTGCTGAATCAGGATCCAATGCTATTTCAGCACCCTTATCTTCTTGTGTTAAATATTCACCTTTATGTCTCGACATGTATCTTCCTATAAGTACCGCCATTATAACTAATGCTATAATAATAACAGCTAATACGCTTCCTAAAATTGCGGTATCGGTTTCGTTGTATGCAGCTCGAACTTTTTCTTCGTCCACCTGTGGTGGTGGACGAGTTTCTATAATATCCGGTGGATGTGTAATCGGTTCTACACCACAGAAATCTTCTGTGAGTGGAGTTCCGACGGAACGAACATTTCCAGGTCCATCTTCTTGAAATAGTAATTTCAGAGGATAAATATCGTCAAATTCTACTCTAGATATGCAGCCAGCAAAACCTTCTGTCATGGATTCATTTCTTCCAATATACATATATTGAATATTATTAAATTGTGCATCGGCAGAAGTTTTAATGTTGAAATAAAACTCTTTCGGTTCGTAATTATCAACTTGTAACACGAGTGTTGCTCCTGAATTCTTTCTGCTTATTCTGACATCATGATACTGCCCTAAACCAAAATGTTTATTGGGAAAAATGACTTCTTGTCGTTCAAAACCAAAATCGAAAACAACACGTAAATGGCCACTGTTTGAGACCATAATTGTCATATATTCTCCAGAGATATTTGAAAATAAACCAAGCAAAAATCCTTTAGGATTTGTCGTTATAAAACCAACTCTGATTTTTTCAGAGATCGTCGAACGCCAACTACCCATGAAATCGTACTTTATCAAAGAACTTGGACGCATATTTACACCAATTTCTGTAACAAATTTAACATCAAATATCATTGAATATAATGCTTAATAATTTTAAAATTATTTAAAATAGATAACAGCAATTTAAAAAATTTACATTTTTTTAATTAGGAAAAGAAGAAAACATACCATCTGCACAAATTGGACCTTTAAATGCAGTCCATCGACAATCGCAAGAATATCCATCATATCTTTCGTGACATGTGCCATTATTAAGGCACGGATTACTCTCACATTTACCCATGCATCCTTCAGAAATTCCATATAAACCTTGACGAGCATAACTTCTCAAATCCTGCAATTGACCATTCAAAAGGAATGCTCTGATGCATCCCACATAACCATCTCTATAATCTGTTGAGGCACCAACTACAAATTCTGAAGTGAGATGGAGTGCTCGCACTGGTCCTGGTGGTTCCCTTACTTCGTTCTTTAATGCACCGTCGACTACAATTCTAGCTTCTTTACGATTCCTTTCAACTGATACGGAATGCCATCGATTATCGGCTAATCTGTATGAGGTTTGTACACTGACAGTAAGTGGACCACCACCAGCTAAATATTGGAACTGAATTTGATTTCCACTATTTATAGAGATCTTTATGTAATCTGTGGGACCTTTGCTATGGATTATAACAGCATTTTCAATGGTCGTTTTGAATTCAAAATAAATATCACCGCTATGACCAATATCAAAGGTTGGTAGGTTGATGGTAGCATCAACAATGCGGAATGTTATGACATTCTTGAATAAATCTACAATAAAACGAAATGTTTTATTATTTTATCAAAATGGAATACTTTTATTTGAATAAACAGAAGTAACTACGAATGTTTAAAAAGTACAATAAGCATGAATGAGAATTAATAGTTAAGTAATACTAACTACTATTATATTACAGTACCTATTAATAATTACAAAAATACAATACAAGTTTGCATATTTACAAATGATCTTATAACTACATTAAAGGACGTCGTATCTTACCTGACCTTACCTTGGTAGTCAACCAAGGTAAATCAGAACCTTATAAACAATTTAAAATAAATTAAATTTCCTCATTTACATGCATAATGTTAAGAAAAGGTTCCAAACTTACCGTCTCCCTCGCAAATAAGAGGTCCAAGTGTATATCGACCTTCTTTTTCGTCAACTGGTGTACCAGTGTCACCGAATCGTAATTGTTTAACTGGGAGATACTCTTTCTCAGTGATATCTCCACTATCTTCGAGGAAACCATCCAAATCAGAATCACAATTGCACCATTTAGTAGGATCCGCGCAATTTCCAAGTATACCACATTCGCATTTACGTGAACCTGGTAATGCGCCGCCCCAGTAATCCATTTTTTGATTATTTCTACTGACCCACCATGAATTTGGTCTGAAATTATCTGCTTGTGGTACTAAAATTACAAAAATATTAATCACAAAAAATATAATTTCTGACGAAAATCGTTTTAATTTAAGTTTATTAATAGATATTTACCCGGAGAATTGAACAACTTAGAATGTGCGCATTCGTAACTAATTCTTTGTCTACAATTCGTAGATCGATTAAGAAAAGCTTCGATTTGGTCCATGTCTGCATCGTATATAATATCTTGAACAAAGCTACCTGGTTCTTGGAACCCATCCACAGGTGTCATACGTTCATTATTATGTCGCAATATAGTTATTACACGTCCATCTGTATAAAATTCGCAAACTACCGGAAATGGTTTCAAAGGCCCACTCCCATCAACATCTATTTTGATATCTGCTCGTTGATTAACTGAGTTTATATTCTTATATGCTTCACATGAAAGAGGATTCAAAGAAGTGTGGCACACTGCTCCTGTATATCCTGTATTGGCACAATCACAGAAGAATTCATCAGAATTTTGACGGCACACGCCAGAATGTTTGCATGGATTTGGATTACAACGATCCATCATTTGACATGCATCGAAAACAATTTCGTTTTTACAACAATATTCCTCCACCTTCCAATCAGTTGGTAACTTGTAATTGCCATCAATACTAATCATTCGCATACAACCAACAAAACCGCGGTTGCTCTCTATTCCTATCATTCCACCGATCATATAAACCGGTCCCGTAATTATTTCTAACATACGTTTGGTTCTCATAGGCGTTCTATCAACGTTTAAAACAAGGCTATTTTTCGAAATTGTTAAAATAACCTGGTGCCATTTGCCATCATTAAACTTTTCATCAAAGTTGTCCAAAATTACTTGAGGGCTTCCTTTCGTTTGAACATCAACTTTTAACTTACCATCTTCTAAAAATAGCTATAGATATGCACGATGTACAACATTATTAATATGATTGATAAAATAATGTATTTTTAAAAATAAATTTACGAACCTTTACGTAACCCGGAGAGGTAAATTGATGATACAAAATAATTCCCCTATCTTCGTACGTACGAAACGTGAGAGAAGCGTTCAATGAAGATATTCCTTCATATCCTTTAAGCCTGGCATACGAGCCATGAGTTAAAAATGTGACTGGGATTATAGGTGGTTCTGGACAGTTATAAAGCGTATTCACTTTGTAATATCTCAGATTTTCGCCAGTAACTTCTGTTTCCTTTAAATCTTGAATAATACTAGTTGCATTTAAATAAAAGTTTTCTATACACCCTGTAAAATTTTGATTGACTACTAATCCATCTTGTTTGTTAGGTACACCACCTATATAAAGCTGATAAACGTTTTTAAATTAATTAATATCGCATGTTAAAAGATAAGGAATATTATATATTATTGAATTACTTACTGCTCTATTTAAATCCAGTCTATGAAACTCTCCTTTTATTCTTCCCTTAATTAATACTCTATCTACAGAGAATGAAATATTTTTCCTGTTACGCGATATCAGAACATCATGCCACATATTGTCATCTAAAAGGCTACCGACGGAAAAACTTGACATAATACCAGATCCAAGATCAATATTCAATATCATTCTATTATCTCTTAATTGCAAAGCTATGTAATCTCCTTGTGTTCCGCGAGAGTACATTAAAATACCATCGGCATTATTTGTTTTAAACCGGAAGCGTATAAAATGTCTATCAGTTTCTATTGGTTCTCTTAATAAATCATATCGTAAAAGAGATGAACCATTGAAGGAAAGGACGTTGGACACTACAAAGAAAAAATTAAATAGCTGAAGAATTTGATACATTAATAGTGAATATTCAATTTGAAAAGTTGAAACTTAGTCATTCTTAGAATATTTTACTTAAAAGAAAATTTTAAAAAATTTAGAAAAGTAAGATAACATTCAGTTAGAATTCTACTGTTTCATCAATTACGAAAACTTTAATTTTCTCGGAAAATTTTAATTTCTAATTTGTAAGCAAGATTTTCATATTAACGTGAGAAAACCGTTTTATACAACTCCATAATTAGTTTTCTAAAATTTTTAAAGATGCCTAATTTTCTTTAATAGAATTCACAACTTTTGCCAAAAATATATTGTTACCTACCATAGCCACATCCATATAGTTCTAGTCTTAACGATATTCTATCCCGCCATCGGGTTGGGTTTATTCTAATCCATTGTGCAATAATCGGGACTTCGAATTTATTAAGTTTTATAGTATCACCATCTATGTTACCCTTAAACATCTACAAAAAGCAGATACAATAAATGTTCTCTTCTTTTTTAGCTGATAATACCGTATAATCTTTGTTAAATTTATTTTGATTGTTTCAAAAATAAGACTGAATATGTTTTTATATGTTATATTAGAACTTTTGTACTTTTTAGTAACACTTATATAGTCCATTAGTTAGTTATATGTTTGTTTTCAGTAAAACATCAATGTCTAAAATTGTAATGCATAAAAATAAATAGGAGTAAATTAAATATAAATTGATATAGACACTTTGCATGCTTTTATGTATAGGTATGTTAGTATAGCATTGTTAATTATAAGTGCAAAAGCATAAAAGCAAATGTTTAACATTCTATTGAAATGTATCAGTTAAAATAAAAGTTGTAAGTTATTAAAGAAATTGTCAATGTACAGTGTATGAAAAATTCGAGAGTATGTAAAGAATTCTCATGAAGTGAAGAAAGAAATTTCGTGTAAGCCATGATATTTGAGAAACTATTTCAAATTTTTTAAATTATATTTTTTTATTACTTGGCTGAAATGTTGGATTCTAATAATAACTATTATGTAAAATTTAAAAATTATTACAATAAGAAGGCAGAATTATAGTTCCCAGTGCCTCCACCAATAAATAATATTTTGTTTAAAAAGATAAAAATATGTTGATATGTACAATATCTAAAATATGTTACATATGTACAATACTGTTATATATGTATCATTTTGAAGAAAAAGAAGTAAATGATTTTGTACAGAAAAGTTCTACGTTTTTTTATAATCAGTATCTCTATTAATACCTCATCTACACCATACTGGCTTTCATAACTGGCCCAGGCTTGACCATCATCAGAGTATTGGACAATGTACTCTGTCACATATTCATTAGTATGAGCACGACCTCGTGTAGCAATGCTGCGTATCTCATATCTGTCCCACAGTTCCACAGTAAGATGTTGATCATAACTGCTAAGCTCTGGTGACCACGTAGAACCTCCTGCAAAGCCCAGCCCCATGTCCATGTGTAAAAGAAAAAGAGTAGAAGCAAAGCAGATGAGTAAGAGGTAGAAAATGTTATGAGTTTTTTGAAAATGATAAAATAATGATTATCATTTATTTTGATTTCAATAAACGTATTTTGTTTATTTCTAATACATAATAGTTCTACTTTCCTATCTTGATATTTACATAATTTAGAAAGTGATTGTGGAACTATAAAATATATCTAATGCGTAGAAAAGATTTACGCAGTGTACATTTATGCCTATGAATGAGAAAGCATTCTATCAGTATACGTTTGTGTTAACATGCAAATAATACCTACCTACTTAGATGTCCTTACAATACAATATTATAAAAATTCATTTGTTATTTTATTCATGCCAAAGGTACTTCATATAGTAGAAGACTTTTAAACTCCAGCCATAACTTTTGTATTATTACAGTGCAACAAATTTTTATTAGTCATTATTAGTTTTTATTAGTTACTAAATCCAATATACCTTATTGATAAATCTTCTCATGGATTATGGCTATGTTAGCACAGACACTGATTCAAAAGTTGTATAAGATCAGTTTACCTTAACATTACCATCTTCTTCTTTGAAATCAACGTAGTCCAGGCCATTTGTACCATAACTGATACCATATTCCATAACATACTCATTTTGTACTGCTCGTCCCTGGGTCGCCGCAGCGGTGACGTTCATTACTTGACCCAGGTCGACAATAAGGTACTGACCAAAGTCTGAGCTGCTAGCCGTCCATGCGTTTCCGCCTACGCCACAACATATACGCATGCATGCAACTCAAAATGAACTTAAGGAAGCAATCATACTTAAACAAGATAGAGCTATTCCAGAATTAAATACTACCGCAATTATCGCGTAAAGAACTTAAAATAACTATAATGTAATAAAGATAATAATCGATTATATTTATTTATGGCTGAAAAAATAAATTTTGTAATACTTAAGTTGCACTCATGAAAATATATTAAAATAATTGGAGCAATACTTTTTGAAAGAAATACGTGTACGGAAGTCGAAAAATACGATGTTATATGTTATTTATAGGAAACTCCCTTTCCCAAGCAAAAGAGAGGAAATGTATAAAAGTAACAGGTTCGTGTATTGTATGCACATAAAATAAATGAATTTAAAATTATTTGTGTATTTCTTATAACCCTCAAGTTTATCTTTATATTACAAAATTATATCAAAATTGTATTTTTATTCAAAATATCAAATTTCTGAAATTTCAGATTTAAATTTAAATATTATTAATTAAAATTTTCGAATATAAAAATTTTATAAATAATCTATGAATTACTATGAAACTATGAATTATAATTCTAACAACATTGAATATTTTATAAGGTAAAATAAAATTTGTACGCTTATTTTTAACTATCTTTATTTGATCCACTGACTGAATAAAGACGTTATATCTGTACATCTATGTTACATATACATAAATTATTCATGTAAATTATACATGTATTTATATGTATAAATTACACATATAATTATATATTTAAGTTATAAATAAATTACTCATGGAAAGTAATATAACAATATATGGAATTTTAAAGATACGAATTTTCCTCTTTCTTAAAGTATTTCTGTGTATACTCGAGATCTTGTGGAAACAATGGGACAGTGTTTGCTAAAAGTTTATTACTACTTATTATGTCAAACATACTCCTTTGCGATTTCGGTGTTTTTTCATTTTCTTGTAATGCTATGGCAATACAATGTTGCGAATTCAACAATGTTTCTTCAAACAGCCACTCTTGTTTTGTATCGTTTATGTATAAATCTGTATCGGTCGTAACAGAGTTTTCCGAAAGTTCCGAATTAGTTTTAAAAATGATTGCTCCAAGATCAGTGATAATGCCTACACCTATAGCTTTCAAATAGCTTTCTTTTAATGCCCAATGCCTACAAAACATACTAATTTGTGCAAATTCATTCAGAGACAAATTCTTTATCTCTTCCCATTCCGAACGTGAAAAATTTCGATTCATTATACGGAAAAATTCGGACAAGTCTTTACCACCGGTATACTCAAGTTTCATTATATCAACCCCTAATTTTACATTCCTTGTTTCACCTGCCAAAACTGTATAATTACCATGATGAGATACATTAAAGCTTAAATTCAAAGAAACATTTTTTAAAATAGGTTTATTATTTGCATCTCTTGTAAATATTATATCTGAATATGGAATATGTCCATAATCACAAACAAATTTTCTCATCAGTAATCTACCTACAAGAGAAGCCCTAACATCTTTACGAAACACAAATCTGCCTAGTCTCTCTTTTTCTTCTAACTGAATGCAAGAGATTGCATAAGCAAAGTCCTTTTCACTGGGATTCCATTCCTTCCAATTGAATGCCCACCGAATGCTTTGAAACATGTTTCTAGTACTAACTTTAATATTTATCTATTAATAAGTTAATGTTTTATAAAATATGATTTCCTTCTTTTTGTTAAACCCCAATTGTTAAAGTATCTTGTCTTTTAAATAACCAGGCTACTCTTTAGCATCCACCTGAAGCAAATAGACAAGACATTGTATTACTTTTTTATTAATTGAAAATATTTATTTTTATTTATTGATATAATTGTTAAATTATGTATGTGAAAGAAATATTTATTACAAAGAAAGAAATCAGATGTACAGAATAACTGGGCAGTGAGTCAGTGAATTCAGTTTACCTAATTTAAACCTAAAGTTCTTTTAATTGGATGAGACATGTAGGTGTTGATGAGAACAATATTTCTTTAATTTACACCTTTTAATCTAAAAGTCTCTGTGGCTTAATATAAGAGCAAAATATATATAATATACAGATAATACACAACCTGCATTATTGTTAAATTAAATTATAAATCTAGATGTAGAAAAGCAATCTTAGTAACAGGAATACATTATCACATACTTCTTCAAAATGTAATATATAGACAGCAAGCAACAAACTACAAATTATTAAATATTTCCATACTTGTACAAGAAAATAACATAAAGAATGTTACTGAATAAATACCTAAGAGAAGTGCAATATATAATTCATAAGAAATTAATGAAACTTTACCATTGAGTCTAGCATTCTTTGGATTCCTGTTAGGCAATGATGTTGTGGCTGTTAAGTGAGCTCTGTCCAAAAGTGGTTCGTTACATTCATCATCTAATTGAAAATTAGATTCAAGTTAATAATATAATTTACATTATATCTTTAAAATATCTAATATCAAGAAAGTAATTTCTTAGTAATTGTAAATTGAAGATGATTCTATCATTTTATATAATATAAAATATCTATCGATTCAATAAAAGGATTAAAGATTTTTATTTTATGTAATCAGTATAAAATATCATGTTTATTTAATAACATATATTCGTACATTCTAGAAAAATAATATATGATTGTAGTACGTAAGTTATAAAAAATTTCAAGTTTTTAATTGTTTATTAAGGCACGCATTAGCGTTAGCATATAGTGAAAATTTATTCGTTTTAAGTAAGCTTGTCATACATTAATTCTAGTACGCCATGTTGTAAAGTGGGCTTGGCTACATGAAATCATCTCGACAAAATTATTTGCTTCAACGAAAAATCTTATGTAATAATAAAATATACTTACATGCAGAAGTAAATGAGTTACTCGCAACTGCAAACACAAACACAAAACACCTGATAGTATTCATCGTATCATTGCCCTTTTAGAGAGCAACATACGACAAGCTATTCCTAAGCGGGATGCGTCGTTGAAACTGTTACCGATTCTCACCAGTTGTATTACTCTTACACACACAACGAGAAGCCTTACTCACTTTCTCATAACCGTAAATAAATATAAATAAAACCACGTTTAACAATATTAATTATTTAAAGTGATTCAGATTTTATTATATCAAAAATATTTCAATGAAAATTTAATTGTTCGAAAAATAATATTCAAATATATCAATATAAATTAGTATAATTGAAATTCATATGATTCAAAATAGAATTGACATTATTACAGTTTGATGATATACGAAATTTATTATTTCTATAACGTAAGAATTTTTTGAAAAAAATATTTATAGAAGTTGTACTTCTTAAATATATATATATATTTAATAATTTTATAATTTAAACATGCTACAGCAAGTTATGAACAGACGATAAAGTTAGCGATATCACAGCAAGTGTATTTACAAATGAAGTGTAAGTTTGCTTTCACAAAACCTTCGAGTTTCTATACAATCAAAATTTTAGAATATGTGATATGTAGTTACATAAAACATAGGTCTTCTATATGTTTTATACAACATAGGTCTTTGTTGTACTTGGTTAGTTAACGCTTAGTTAAATTATAAAAGAAAATTTATAATATCGTCTGCATTTGTTCCACGAAGTATAGAATAGGTTCTAGAGGTACAAATGAGAGTTGGTTGGTTTCAAAACGATTCGATTCGTTCATGTAATCCGTACTTTATCAACCGCCAAATATACTTGTGCGTGTTTCCCTACTTTACCAATGTGTGGTTAAGCCAACTGAATTCGGTTCTCTTAAAGTTACTATTTTGTACATTGAACTGAATTTTCTAGTTCTTCTAATTTCAAAAGTCTTTCAAACGCAACATTACCTTAACTGGGAAATATGCTTTGAAGAATGTGATGATGCTCGAATACGCAACATTAATGCTAAGAGATATATAGAGATGCCAAGAAATAAGTCAGTAAAGGAGGAAATACACGATATTAAATACACTAAGGTATTCTTAACTCGTATATACACTAAACATATACAAAAGTGATGTACTCGTGACGTACATTCAATCTGCGATAAAACGATAACGGAAAATTACACATTTTTCATAAATAATTATTAAGGTCCATAGTATCATTTGAACTTATCAAAGTTTTTAAGAAAAAGTTACTGCTTATTTTTGAATGTAAGTAAATTTTCAAAAACAGATTATTCACGTATGTTCATATAGAGGCTTTAAGATTTAATATGAGCGTAACTTGATTAAGGTAGATTTCTCTTTTACGAAGTTACAGCAATTTAAAGATTAATAACTTTTCGATCAAAATTTCTTGATCCCCTTGTTCACGAACATATGTGTCTTTTATGTTAATTGTTTCGAATTTTTTTTTTGTTATATTTAGATTGTGAATTATACAGCATTTACGTGACTGCTTTGATTTTATATTTGAATATTAGTTTTAATGATGATCCCATTCAACCATTAGGTATCTAATAGAAAGTAGATAGTTGAAGTAATTAATTAAATAAATATTTATATCCAAATATTATTAATTTACATTCGTGAATAACTTATTGACATCATTTTGTTACTACTTTCACGCTGTCAATTTGATCAAAATGGCTGATGAACTTCTACTTCATACCGAGAAGAAAGAAGATCAAAATGAGCAGTCTATACGCAGTGACAAAATTGCACAAAATGAACAACATGGTCGAAACGTTGAAGCTAATAAAAATTACAGAAAGATTAAAAATCAGAACGAAGGAGAAGACACGACGCCATTAGTTGAAAGTACCATTTATGTCGACAATTATTCGGAACACGAATATGCACCGAAATATGAAAAAGGCTGGGGAGAAGACGAGAAGTGTTAGTTTTTCATTTTGTCACAAGATATAAATTAATTCCTAGAATAGTAGTATTAGAATATCCTCTTATCTACAAAATGTAACGGAGTATTTTATGCTTTCAAGGAAAACGTGTAACTAGTATTATTATTTGATTAACACTTATAGTGAACTCTGATGCTTCGATACTTTATATTCTTCATATAACATTATGCAAGTTTAAATCTTATCTTAACTCGTTTTCTTGCATTATTATGAAAAACGTTCATTTTTTTCGAAGCAATCTCTAGTGGCACCATAGATTGGGAAAAAGAAGCAAAGGAGACGGTACGGCTTGATACGAGTTCATTAAGAGAAAGGCGAAGGACGATTTTCGAACTAGATTCTTATTCCTCTTCTGGCCTATCAGCGAATGATATTTTACGACTTACTTCGCAAGATTATGTACCCGATACACGAAAAGAAATTCGTTACACCGTTTCATTGGTAAATCACTAACATACATTCCATCTCCAACTTCCTTATTTACAAAAATCCAAAGAATTTCAATCGTTATTCACAGTCTTATTCGACTTATTGATTTACATTTCTCTTGTACAGGGTGCCCCAGGCATAGCAAGAATTAATTTATCGCCTCTGACTCAAAAGGTAGTTGGCTGTGTTATAGGAGAAAATGTTAGCACTGAATATCCGTGGGTGTATATCAGAAAAGAGATTATCGAAGACAATATAGATCTCCACGAAGAGAGTAGTGATTTCTTGCCCATAAAAGAGGAGATCCGCAAGTTTCCAAACTCGAAAATACTGATCGGTTACGTTCCCTCGTTAACTGAGGAAGGTCAGTTCTACATATGCTTGAGTGAAGAAGGTCGGGACGCGGTAGTCGAGTATATCCAGAAGCAAAGGGAGGAACATGAAAATCGAGTGAGAACTGCCGTCTATAAGCCATTAGGGACATGGCAAGATCTCAATAGTAGCGCGGAGATCGAAACGACAATCGTTAAGAACACCAGACCACTTTTAGAGATCGAGGTAAAAAGTAGAAAATAAAATAAGGAAATGGATGAAAGTGCTACGAGTACCTTATAAGCAGTAGCAGGATAAACGAAAGCTTTTACCTAGAAAATACGACATTTTTCGATAAAAAGAAACTTTCAAAAGTGCAAATTTTACAAAATTATAATAAGCAAGAGATGTTCTTCTTATTATAACTCACCATCTTCCTCTTAGTGAACGTTTAGTTATTCACTTTAGGTGATAGGTACAGCTGATGTACTAAATGTACCAGTCCATTTGGAGAACAGAGAAGTAAAAGATGCTAGAGATGGATACATCGAGCTTCTTCCTGATCGTCAAACCTTTGAAAATATTACACATAAACTGTTATGTTGCATGACTCAAGTTACCCCATTTGTTCGAGACGTGGAAACTCAAACGGAACTTTTGATACCAACAAACTGTTGGGTTCAATACGAATATACGTATCCATCTTCGTTCTTAGCAAGTTTCACGTCGGAGAAATTGGAATCTTTAAAGATTTTCCTTAGGCATTTTACGGACTACATGTGCGATCAAGTTGGTTTATGGCTTTTTAAATTGAAAAAACTCTCATCATTTGAACCTGCGATATTTGCAATGGCTTAGTAAATAACGTTTGTAGTTGTTGTTAAACGCTACCTGGGATATTTATACCAACGATTATGGCAATTTAGTAAGGAATATAAGAGACACTCAATGGCCTATACCTGTAAGCTATGAGGAACATCTGAGTTTTCACGACGAAAAACACGTAGTTAATAAAGTTATTAATGACCTTTACTGGCATCCATTGTGGACTGGAATAGCGTTCGCTGCTTACACGAGCTATGCAAAAAGCCAACATCTGATCGGACCTAAATCAGACGCAGAGGTAAATCTGAAGCAGTCCTTAATGACATCAGAAAAAAATGTTTTCTTCCTCAAATATCTGGACTTTTGTAGGTCATAAAGGCTTATGACAATAATTTCGTTCTCGTGTGGTCGTTCAATGATTGTTTGATACCGAAATTGGTACTCGAATGTCCAAGGGAAGTAACATCCGTAGCCGTAAATCCATTGGATGGAAATCTGGTTATCGGTGGTTGCGCAAATGGTCAATTAAGTATTAACAATCTGAAAAGCAGGGAACGAGTGTCGTGAAAAAAAAAGAAGAAAGATATCATTACGAATAATTCTGAATAATTATTAAAAATTATAGGTTGTACTCTGGCATATTCCTGGAAAAATCGAGAAAGTAGAAGCGGTTGTTGTATACACCGCCGCTCAAATAAAGCATAAGATTACCATAAAGAGTTTGACTACGTGGATGCAGGAAGGAGTTGGAACGTCTATAATCAGACCTACAGCGATGTCCTCGTTAAAGGAAAGCCAGAAGGCGGCTGTGACCCAGATTATATGGATTTCATCGTATGACCAGATGGATTCCAATGGCAGAATTGTATCGTTACCGGAAGACACAAATATCAATGATTTATCTTCACAATTTATTACAGCGAGTGAAGATGGTACGATCGCTTTCTGGAACTTGAAATTGGACGAAAAGTTAGTCCTCTTTTAAATAAATTTGATCAATTATCTTTCATTTGATATTTCTAAAGAGTTTCACCTTACTTTCCGTTAAAATATGACTATTAGATTGATCGAATATTACTAATTCTTGCAAGGTGGCAGGCGTTCAAGAAGAGTCGGCCAAAAAAGAAAGGGCAAGCGACGAGACCCGATGCGTTAACAAAATCCATATCTCCATTTAAAGTACTAGATCGTGTTTTCAAGCCCTTTTACATGCTGATAGTTCAACATCCAAACGAAAGTCGTAACGTAGTGATCACTACTATCACCATGTATGTACCGAAATTTAAAAAAGAATGCGTGGATGTTACTCCGCCAACACCCGATATAACTATTCGAAAGTTTTTTAAAAATATAATAAAAAAGTCTGATTTTGTGATGCAACCAAAAATATATGTTGGCACTGTCGAAGGTAGGAAACATCTTTGAGAAAAGGAAGAAAATAAATATTACTTATTATGTCGAGAACTTGATTCGAATATTTTCATTCTTATTGACAAATGATTATTTATTATTGTTAGGTGATTTCGGTTGCATCACGTGGGAAGGATATGATTTTACAACAGATGTAACTATTAATACCGAAATATGTCATTGGTCCTGGTGTATAAAAGTACACGACGGTCCCATAACGCATTCCGTTAGATCTAAACAGGATGGAAGTTGGATTGCTACTATAGGTGGAAAGATATTTGCCATTTGGAAGGAAGATGTTGGTGTACCTGTATTGTGGAAGAAATCAGATGTCGGGTATATTATTTATAAAATCGTCATATTAAAAGATAAAATCTGTTTCTAAGAGATTGTCCATCGTATTGAAAATATTCATTGTTTGATAAACCTGCAGTTCTGAAACATCTTATACATACAGTAACGACGAATATTTCTCTAAAGTACAATTGAATGGATTTCATTACCAATGGATTAATCAACTATTTAGGGTCAAAAATTTACTTTATCTTATTCTTACCTTATTATTAGGTAAAGTGAAAGTCAATAAGTATAATTTAAAAAAAATTTATTTTCTTGTAATAACAATATTGCAATCACTGTCTTCTTTCTTTTCTATAGATTCACTGCTGTTTCATGGGGTAGTTTTCGTCCTACAATATTAATCCTAACACGAACAGATGGTACCGTTGAATTATGGGATTTTATGGTAAAAACAGAAGAACCATGCGTCATGCAGAGCCTATCAGGTCGCATAATTACAGGAATATATACTCACGATTTATATTTGACTACTCAATGTGTAGGATTTTGCGATTTTAATGGTATCTTAAGAATGTTCCTGGCACCTACTGCTTATCTCAAAACAGACTCGGTTTGTATGGAGTGGATAACAAACTTCATTGATCGGCAAGTTAAAAGGGTAAATTTATGGAAATTAAAATAATCCTCAGTAGTCCGTGTCACCCCTTCAGTCGAAACCTCATCAGCTCTCGATATGGATGTTTTTATACATTGATTTTAAGCCAATCTGAATTTTTATTTTCGTACGCTTCTTTCTGTTATTTCGGTTCCATACATTATTATCTCCCAAGAATTTTTTTAGTATCGATGATAAAAGATACTTTTGAAGGCGTACATAATTCGAAATGCATACTCGCCAATTTCAGGTAAAGAACTGCAAAGAATGGACAGAGAAATGGTTAGAGACAGACTATACGAATATTGAAGAGAAACAAAAGTTAACAAAGGATGCAGAGGAGAAGAAACAACAGGAAGAAAGGAAAAGAACTATCTCGAAAACAGTAGAAATTGAAACTTTCGTAGAGCCTAAGAGGAAAAGCTTGGTACGTTTCATTTTGACAAATTACCCGGATAAAAAAATAAATAAATAATAAAAATAATACATTTTAGAAATCATGGGAGATAATTAAAGAATCACGCGAAAAATGGAAAGCAAGAGAGTTAAAGCATATGCAGCAAGTCATTTTGGAGAAGAAAGGTTTAAGAAAAGATGATCTTGAAAAGCAACGTGAACCTATTTTAAAATTGCGACAGGAAGCAAAAAGGAAGAAAATGCGATTGCGGGAGACATTAAAAATGCAAGAAAACATTTTCGAGCATACCAAAAGTCTTTTCTTTCCTCAACATCAGCCAGAAACTAAACGAATTTCCTTACCACCTCAGCCGGGAAAAATTGATGAAGCACTTACTGCAGAGGATAGTATCCTTGAACAAGAGGTGATGGTATGTGGAAGAAAGAAAAATTATTTTTAATTACGATGTTTTCATTCATATTTCCTTTTTTAATTCATTTTCAGGATATTCATCCTATGATTGACCCAAATGAAGAGATCATTTATCATTTCATGGAAACGCAGAATAAAGTATTATCCGATTTGCAGAAAAATCCGCTCCAACATTCGTTTAATTGGCAGAACATTTTAAAGAAAGGGAAGATAATGCGCGATTCGATGGATATCGAGTTAAGAAAATTGAGTATGACGAAGAAAAAATTCAGTGTAATCACATAGGTAATATAGAGGAGAAACAAAATAGTTCTAAAAAT
The DNA here is from genome assembly GCF_001483705.2 of Eufriesea mexicana. Lineage (NCBI taxonomy): Eukaryota > Metazoa > Arthropoda > Insecta > Hymenoptera > Apidae > Eufriesea > Eufriesea mexicana. The sequence continues at coordinate 5,246 of NW_016916180.1, read as the reverse complement.
AAGTACATATCTTTAAAATTTATTTGAATTTCAATTCATCCAATTTAATAAGTTTAATTATTAACGATTGCAAATTAATATAAAAGATGAAGTATGCTCCACTTCAAACTTCAAATTGTAGGAAGGATGTCAGAAAAAGAAAGAGCTGTAATGAATTCAATTATGCAAAACATTACTGCGTAGGTGAATCGGAATCAGGTGATTCACATTCGTCGGTAAACTGACAATTAGTGTCCTGAAAATATAATATCCGGTATTCGTTGTAAGAAGAATTTAAGCAGACAAAAGAGAACAGTTTGCACTGTAATTGTCCCTACCTTCTATCATATACTCCGTAAACGTTCTTCAAATTTGTTACAAAAAATTAGATTGCATGAAATTTATTCTGTACAAAATAAAAAATAATTAAAAATTGTTAGGTACTAAGAAAATCAAGTTATAAACACTAAAGAAAATAAAATACTTTCTTTAATATTTAAGAGAATATCTATAACAATTGATAACTTGTATCTTACTTGAACTTACATATTCTCGTTTTTTAATTTATTATATATTTAAGTGAAAGTTGTTTCGAAAATTTGTCCATGAACTTACAGTTTTTTAATGCGAGAACATTGCTTAATTCTTAAAGTTGTCTAATAGCACCAGTATTTTCCTTATTATGTAACCTATATGATTCGTATGTCATGTTTATACATAAATGAAGTCATCAGAAAAGAAACCACTGTATACCCCCGATTTTCAAAAATATCGTTTAATAAATATGTTCCTGAACAAATAATTAAATGTACTTAAAATGTATACATACAAACAAAAGAAAGTATATTAACATATTAAAATATTTATCACTAAGTTATTAACTCTATTCTCAAAGGAAGATTTATTACTGATTTTATTTCAGCTGTCACAATATTAGAAATACATATATCTTATTTTAATATTCAACTTCAAATGTTAGTTTAACCTGTGTCTAACTATCCTATATAAGAATAATTCTCGTTCATCTCAGTGAAATCTAGGTCCAGAATCTATCATCGTCTTTGATAACCATCGCGTTAGTATGTGATTTAATGGTGCATGATTGTTTTCAAAGTAGTAGTTTGTAACGACTCGACAAGAACGACAAGTAGGGATATATGTTAAAGATATTTTGTCGTACATATAAGCAGTGCTTTAACCCAGCATTCAGCCAGTTAGCATCCGTGATTCCGAGTGGTTGTATGTGGTACGTACCTTTCACTTTCTACGTTTATCCCTCAAGGTTGAGAAGTTCCTCGCTTATGGTTCATTTATATATCACCATTTTACGCAGCGTATCAGAAATTTATTCTTAACCTTTATGTAATAATAATTTTACTATCGTAGATTATTATAATGCAATGTTATCTGTCCTAACTTTTATTTTTAAATATTTTAAATAAAAAATAATAAATTTATACCATTAATATTTCAATATAATTGTTAATTTGTACTGTGTATCTTAACCAGTATTTCTCAGAGCGTTGTTTCTCCGTGAACTTGTAACAAGTGCCCGTAAAATAATAAAAACGGTGTACTAGTTAAAAAACTATTCCTGAACAAACTTTAAAGTGAATTAACAAGTGCGTAATTTACAACACAGACCTGCTTGGTATTTTTAGTATTCTACGAAATTTTCTTATAATCCAAAGTGTTCCTTTACGCCGAAAATTAAGAACCGCTAATTCAAAAGTTGTAAAATCAAATCAAGTTCTGAATTTTTAATACTTAATCGACTTTGTGTTATTAACGTCGAAATTTATAAAAGAAGAATAAATTCATGGCCACCTGTGAAATTAATAATAACTGAATATAAAAAAAATGTTAATATTTTAATAGTAATTTAATAATAAGGCTAATTTTCATCATTGAATTGTGTATAATAATTTAATCTCATTTTTAGGACATTTATCATGTATCGAATAATCGTACTGCTTCTTGGTATTGTATTTGCCGCCATTGCAGAGGTAAGTTCACAAACATATTAATTTTATCAAAATAAAGTCAAGTAATATTACAAAATTTATATTTTATAGCAAAATTTCTTATCCGTCCGTTTAAAACCACACAACCCTAAAGTGAGAAATGTAACGGGAGAACTAGTTTTCGTTCAAAATGAAGATAATTCCATTCAAATAATAGGAAAAGTGTGCGGACTTACGCAAGGATTGCATGGTTTCCATGTACACGAAAAAGGAGACTTACGAGACGGTTGTACGTCTACCGGCCCACATTTTAATCCTGAAAATGTAAATTACTATTTTTTATGGCAAAGCCTTAATAAAATATTCAACCCACTTTCGATATATAATACGCTAATTGATATTTATAAAAGAAATTAATAATTATAACATATTCTTTGCATTAGGTTACACACGGTGGACAAAATAGTCCGGTGAGGCATGTTGGCGATCTAGGTAACATTTTAGCGAATGCGCGAGGAGAAGCAGAAATAAATATTCAAGATTTTATTATTTCTCTAAGTGGAAAAAATAACATCATTGGACGTGCAATAGTTGTTCATTCTGGTGAAGATGATCTAGGAAAAGGGAACCATACGCTTTCTGCAACCACTGGAAATTCAGGAGATCGTTGGGCTTGTGGCATTATTCAGGCTCAATAAGTTTCTATTAAAATTTGATCTTTTATTTGATTCATATGTTCACAATTAGATCCCAGTTTGTTATACTTAAAAATTATAAATGATATTAAAAAGCACAACTGTTCAAGATAAATACTTTGACATAACAATTTTTTAGTCTTTTGCTAAATAAAATGAATACTACAATTAAAAATAAAAGCAAACTTATTTTTGTTACACTATAAAAGTATTTAATTCTATATAACTATCAAACAATATCTTATTCTATGTTTCATTATTACAGAATTAATATTCTCATTAACATATAACAAAAATTTAAGAATATTAATTCTCAATTATTGTATTAAAGTTTGTCAAATGAAGACTTTTAATTTGTTTTATCTTTATATGTCTATATATAAGTCACCTATAATTTAATTTTTATGGTCATATTATCCATAATTTATCATTATAATTTATCTCATTCCTTATGAGAATTCAAATTATTAATAAAATAAAAGTTTCAATCTAGTTCAACTTATTACACATTAATTCAAAGACAATGGTTGCCAGTAATATTCATCCAGAATATTCATTTTGTATTAATTTGAATTGAATTGCACATTGCAAATTTACACAATCTTTAAGAAATATTTACTCAAATTGTAAAATATTGCTTTTTCATAAATATGTTTGCAATTGAACTTCATACTTTCGATATTACTTTTATGAGTAAAATGGATGAAAATTCTTTAAGCATTTCAATTCAAATTTCAAAGTATTTCATAACAATGTCATAAGCAAGAAATTATTTGTTATAGCGAAGAACGTAAATTTGACAATTTGAAATTTCTCTGTATCACGCATTTAAGAACATATTTATGAATACAGAACAACATGAAAGTTTATGCATACTCATTTTCTTATTTTATTTTCCATCAATAAAATCAATTAATCAATTATAATTAAGTAAAATCTGTAAAACAACGGTTATTCGATTATTCGGAATTATATATCTTTTTACAAACGTTAAACCGGCGTAATCAGCTTAAAATAATACAGTATTTAATCAATCACGTGTACCGGTTAAGTGTAAGTTTACAAACTGAATAGTTTTACTTCAAGAGGTTATCTCCATATGGTTTAACTCGACACTTAAATGTTGGATTTAATACAATTAGGACAGTTAATTTTGATCGCAAAATAAAATTTTCCGTTAACCAATATTTAATTTATATAATTTAATTGCTTTGAAACAGTTAGTTTTATAAAAAGTAAAATTTTTATTAGTCCTTTATTTATTTGACTTATAATTTATATTAATAATAATTTTTAATTCCGTATATTTTAACCTACAATACATTTCTCTCTTTTACATCATTTTCTAAGTTACCGATTCAGCACAAAATTAGATTATAAATTACAAAAGGAGTACTAACTATAAAAACTATCTATACGAAGAATTCGTTTCAAACATAAAATACAAATATTGTTTATTCAATTTTTAAAAGGTAAAGATTATGTTAAAAGATTTATTAAAACATCTATTTATTATATTCTTAGTTTCATTTATTTGTAAATAAAACTTTTATATATTTACAGCATAACACTAATATGGATATGTACATTTGTAACAAATGTTCTTCTACAACATATAGAGGAAAAAAACCATTTTGTTTAACTCAATGTGGTCATATATATTGTCAGGGATGCATACAACAAGGCAATAATAAGAAAAAGCTCTAACATAATAAGCAAAATAATATTATTAAACATTGTTTGTGCTATTTAACATAAGAACAAATATTTTATTTTATTATTTAGCTGAAAAACAGTGTCCTCAATGTCAACAGATGGATATCTTTTCTATAGAATTACAACAACCATCATTATCAAGGGTAGAAAATTTCTTTGCTCCATTGAATGAATCATTGGAATCATTACATAAAATATGCGGTTTTCAAAATAATCAAATGGAAATTTTGATACAACGTTTTCACGAAATCGTACGTTTCTTTTTTAATCTTTATATATTCAACTAAAAAAAATTATAAATTTTTAACGAAATTTAAGGACAAAAAATACGAAACATTAAAATCCCACTACTATAACCTTACTCAAAACATGAAAGTAATTAGAGATAAATATATAAAGCTAAAAATGGAAAACACAGAACAAAAAAAAAAATTGATGTCTTTTGAAATACAGAATAGAACATTAAATTCTTTAAGCGATGCTTCCACACCGATAAAATCTAACAATCCAAGAAATCCAAAAATAAGGTATGCATATATAATATCGTGGTATTAGAGTAAGAAGATTAAAGATTTAAAAGAGATAAAAATAATATGTATAACTAAGAAACCTTTTTTATTTATAGAACTGCATCAAATTCATACTTTTCGTCCTGTGGTACAAATACGTCAAATCAATCACTTAATGTAAGAAAAGAAAAGAGAATGCTAGAAGGTTTTCGTATTCCTTTTCCTCAAACAGTACGATCAGTTGATACTCGTGAAGTTTCAAACATGAACCGTACTTATATTTAAATCCTACATAAAATTATAATAGTTACATCTTAAGTATTTTTAATATATTTAGTCATAAAAAATTGAATCTATTTTAATTAGATGTAGCAATTAGATTA
>NW_016916179.1:0-2260 GCF_001483705.2 Eufriesea mexicana | reverse complement strand
TCGGGACTGTTTGTTATTTGACTAGTTCTAGGTTGTCACCACTAGACGCGTGACCCATGATTCGGCTAAAATAGAACCAATACGTACAAAAAAGTTACAAATGAAAACGCACAAAAGGGTTACAAATGAATATTTAGACTATGAGATGGATGGCTTCAGTGTGAAGCACTCGTGATCTAAAATCAAACTTAATCTACCGCGCTTATCGCTTTAGGATAATATATACTTAAGAACTATCTCATATTACGTCGCGCGTTTGCCTATGAACAGAAAAGGTACGAAAACTATGCATTATTTGACTTTAAAGGGGTGGACTAGATTAATAACTGAACAAATAAATGAATAAATACATAATAAATAACAAATAAATAAATAAATAAGGAGGGAGGAAAGGAAGGCGGAGGGGGGAAGGGTACATACATTTTATTGATTCAAAGATTATTCGGTACCATACTAAAACTCCACTTTGTATTATGCCTGAGATAGCAGGCAGCACCAGGATTCATCTTCCTCGAAGCTTCATCCTTTACCCAATGCCTTTTCGATTGCTATGCCTTTTGATTGTGGTTGTTGTGCGGTCGAAGCGCCAGTATGAGCCGAGTCCTTTCACCAGGACTCGAGTTGAGATGACTTTCAACTCCTTAGCGCTGAGGATTCCACGAGCAACGAGGTCTTTGGCAGACGACTCGTTCCAAATGCCACGGTAGGAGCGAGTAATGGTGGCTCTCGATACGGTTGTTACGCCGTATCGGTGCTTGATGGCGTCGTCGACGGGTTGGTATTTGTCGACCTTCGTCTGATGCGCTACCTCTAGGTCAACATGCTCTGACACAACCTGTGCGTCAAGGACATGAGCTGTCTTCCCGACTATGCCCAAGAGGTCTGCTTTCAAGAGACCTTTAGCGGTGTTAAGACGGGGCTCATCGACAATACTATCGTATTGCTTACCCATGGCCCGCTTCGCATACGCGAGAACCGCGTTGTGACGTTCGATACGGGCCTTATGGGTGCGATGGCACTGCTGGAGCACGTGATTCAAAGTTTCCACTGCGTTGCATCCAGCACGACAGCTGCGGTCGCCTACGCGACCGCGGGTGGTACGAGATCTAGTCGGCATTGCATTAATTCGTAATTTCATTGCGTTGATGAAATCTTTTCCGCTTAAAAAGCGGTTTCCCTCGGTAACCCACAGGTGTTGCTGGGGTACCTTACGAGACTCTCTAAGTCCTTCGTTCGAAGAATGGAGAATACTGGCCCAACGCTTCCCGAGCTTGTCCAAGGTGTTTAAGTCATTGCGGTTCTCTGTAAGTCGCCGAACCGTCATCTGGATTTCTTGTAAAAGAAATCCATCAGGTTATTGTTGTTGTTTGGCCAACTTCTCAAGCCTTAGCCTTCTATGAAGGGGCATGAGCCACCGCATGGATGGAACAGAGAGACCGCCGTCTTTGGCTTGGGCATGGAAATAAGCATTGACCACATCATGCGGGAGGTTCAACCACTTCCTCACCGCAGCCCGAGTCAGGCTGTCGATCTTGTTCAGCCTGCTCAACGTGGTGTTGCCCAATGTCAGTAGATGATACAGACCTGGGAGCACCATCGTTCGAAGCGCAAAAAGGCGCTGTTGGGGCTTGAGTGGAGCTTTGCTCAATTTTTCCAATGCGGCCGTCAACTGGACCTCGGGTCGGACAGATGATCGTCCTTCGGGCGTAAAGGGTATACCAAGATACCTCCATTCATTCTCTCTCCCGAGAGCTGGCAGTTTTCGGGAGAGGCACGTGAATGCCTGCTTGCCATCCACCACCGACTTTTTCAAGTGCGGCACATTTCGAATAGAAACAGTAAAGGACTTGCTCGCGTTAACGGTGAGTCCGCACTGTTTGAGGAAGTCAGCGGCTGCATCTTCGATTGAGGTCTGGAGGCCGCCAGGTGTCTGGGCGAAGAATATCAAGTCGTCGGCAAAAGCCAACGCATTGAAATGACATCCTCCAATGTCGACCCCAATCTCCGATGGTAACCGCCGTAGGAGTCGATCCATCACCATATTGAATAGGATGGGCGATAGGGGATCTCCCTGTTTAACTCCGCAGGCAGGACGCAGCTCCGCTGACTCCCATGTGCCATGAGCCAAGGTAGTATGACTTCTCCTGTACACGTTCATTAAGTACTCTCTCATAGGACTTGGTACCCCCATGATGAGTAGAGTCTCCTGTATGGTCCTATGCGAGACCGAGTCAAAGGCCTTCGCAATGTCCATAGAGGC
>NW_016916178.1:0-1124 GCF_001483705.2 Eufriesea mexicana | reverse complement strand
TACATACACGCATACATTCATCCATACATACATCCATACATACATTCTTACATACATCCATACATACATCCATGATTACATCCATACATACATCCATACAAACATCCATACATCCACCCACCCATACGTCCATAAATCCATCCACACGTAGACTCATCCATCCATACATACATCCATGGATAAATCCATATATACATCCACACTCACATCCATACATACATCCATGCATACATCCTTAAACACATCCATACAAACATCCATACATACATCCGTTCTTCCGTTCCATCCATTCTTCCATCCACACATCCTTACATCCATGCATCCGTACATCCATACATGCGTACATGCGTGCATCCATACATGCATACATCCATAGATACATAACTCAAATGCATCCATACATTCAATCATCCATACATACATACATACATCGAACCATACATCCATCCATCCATATATCAATCCACCAATCCATCCATCTATCGATCCATACATCAATGCAACAATCCATCCATCCATCCATCCATACGTCCATATATACATCAATACATACATCCAGACATACAGCTATACATTCGTCCATACAGACATCCATACATACATCCTTCCATACATCGATACATACATATATACATACATCCATTCAAACATCCATACATACATCCATTCATACATCCATCCATCCATACACCCATACATCCATACATCCATACATCCATACATATATACATCCATGCATCCATACATCCGTACATACGTCCATCCATTCCTCAATCCATTCATACATCCACACATCCATACAACCAACCATCCATTCATCCATGGAACCACCCATCCATCCATCCATACAGGCACCCATCCATACATCCATCGATCCACACATCTATCCATACATACATCCATAAATATAAACACCCATACATCCATACATCCGTACATCCATACTTCCACACATCGGTACATCCATAAATCCGTCCAACCATACAACCATACATACATACGTACATCCAATCGTACATCCACACATCCATTCATCCTCCCTTTCATACATCCATCGATAGATGAATCTATCCATTCATACACCCATCTATGTATACATCCATATATCCACTCATCCATACACA
>NW_016916177.1:0-552 GCF_001483705.2 Eufriesea mexicana | reverse complement strand
AAGCTTCGGTTAGGTAGGGTCGGGCAAAGTTAGGTCTGGGTAGCTTTAACTTCTGTGCTTTACACTGCCCTTCGGCGGATTTCTGCGCTCTACTGTGCCCTGGTATATCCTGTTTGACTCTGGGGAAGGCAGCAGTAACGGTCTCGGCACGTCAGATTGTGTTACGTTCTGTTTGGCTACTTTACGTTTCGTTAGCTTGGGAGTGGACCGCTTTGACTTTCGTGCTAAATTCTGCCATCAGGTATGTATCTGCTCCCTACAGTGCTTCAATATTCTCGGCCTGGCTCCGGGAGGGCCAGCAATACTGGTCTCGGCACGTTATGTTGTGTCATGTTACATTCGGTTATGTTGGGTTGAGCAATGTTTGGTCGGGATAGCTTCACCTTTCGTGCTGCACACTGCTATTCTGTGGGTTTCCGCGCTCTATTGTGCTCTAGTATGCCCTGCTTAGCTCTCGGGAGGACAGAAACAGCGGTCTTGGCAAGTTAAGCTGTGTTAGGTTATACTTGGTAAGGTTAGGTTGCGATTTGATAGGTTAGGACAGCTAAGACT
>NW_016916176.1:0-866 GCF_001483705.2 Eufriesea mexicana | reverse complement strand
GTGCCATACGCTGTTATTCGGAGAATGTCCGCGCTCAACGTTGCTCTACCACACTCCGCTCGATCCTTGGGAGACGATCAATAGAGGTCGTGGCACGTTAGTTTGAGTTAGGCTAGTTAGGTATGTTTGGTTAGGTTAGGTTAGGTAAGGTAAGGTTTGGTTAGGGTGACTTTGGCTTACGTGCTGTACACTGGTTTTCGGTGGATTTCTGTGATCTGCAGAGCTCTACTATATTCTGCTTGACACCGGCGATGCCAGGACCAGTGGCCGCGGCAAGTTATTTTCGGTTATGCTAAGTATGGATCGGTTAGGATAGGTCGGGTTTGGTTAGGATATCTTCGGCTTTTGCGTTATAAAGTGCTATTCGTTCGATTTCTGCGCTCAACGTTGCTCTGCTGTGTCCAGCGCGACTCACAGGTGGCGGGCAATGGTGGCCTCGGCACGTCACATTGAGTTCCGTTACGTTCGGTTATGTTTGGCTAGCCAATGCTTGGCTAGGCAATGTTTGGCTAGGATCGCTTTGGCTCTCATGCCATAGACTCTCATTCGGCGCATCTCCATGGTCTACTGTGCTCTACTACATTCTGCTTGGCTCTGCGGGGCCAGGAGTAGCATCGGGACATTATATTGAGCTATGCTCCATTCGGTTTGATTGGATTAGGAATGGTTTGGTTGGTATAACTGCGGCTTTTGTGCTATACATTGCATTGCGGAGGTTTTCTGCACGCTGTTGCGCTCTGGTATATTCTGCACGGCTCTGGGGATGCCACCAGTAGTGGACTCGGAGCATTAGGTTGAGTTGAGGCACGTGTGAGTGTTACGTTTGGTTAGATTAGGATAGAACGCCTTACACTTTTGTCCCATAC
>NW_016916175.1:0-8576 GCF_001483705.2 Eufriesea mexicana | reverse complement strand
TGGATGGACGGCTGAATTGATGGATTGAGATATGTATGGATAGATTTACGGATGTATGGATGTACGGATATATATGTTTGGGTATTTTGGATGGATGGATGTATCGAAGGTTGGAAGTACGAGTTGATGGATTTATGGATGTATGGATGTAATAATGTATGTATGTACATATGTGTGGATGTATGGATTTATGTATGTATGGATGTCCGGATGAATGTATGTATGTATTGATGTATGTATGGATGTATGGATGGAATTATAGGTTGCTATATGGATGTATGATTGTATGGATGTATGAATTTGTGGATGGATGGAAGTATAAATGTGTGAACGAATGGATGGATGCATGTGCGGAAGCATGGATGTATGGATGCATGGATGTATGTATCTATGTATGTATGGTAGTATGTGCGGATACGTTTGTGGATCTATGTGTGGGAGTATGTGTGTATGGATGCTTGTGTGGGTGGATGGACGTATGGAATGATGGAAGGATGGGTGCATATATGATTGTATGTATGGTTTTATGTATGGGTATATTAATGGGTTTATGTCTGGACGTATATAAGGATGAACCTGTGGATATATGTAGGTATGCATCTATGGATTCATGTATGGATGTAGGTATGGAAGTACGTATGTATGTACGTTTGTGGAAGTTTGGATGTACGTATGTGTGGATGGATTGATGTATGTATGTCTGTATGAATGAATGTATGGATGTATGGATGTATGGATGCATGGATGTATGAATGGATTGAGGTTTGGATCGACGTATTTGCGTATGCATGGATGTATGGATGGATGGATGTATCCATGTGTGTATGTATGAAAGTTTGGATGTATGGATGTATGGATGTAAGGATGTATGGACGTATGGATGTATGGATGCGTGGATGTTCGAATTGTTGGATGTACGGATGTATTGATGTGTGGATGCGTGGTAGTTGAATGGATACGTGGATGGACGGAAGAGTGGACGGATGGATGGGTGGATGAAGGGATACATGGATGAATGGATGGGTGCATGTATGGGTGGATGGATGGTTGGACGTATGAGAGGATGGAAGGATATATGGATGGATGGATGTATTGATGTACAGATGTATGGATGCACGAATGTGTGGATGTATTGATGTATGTACGGATGTTTGAAGGGATGTATCTATGGATGTATTCATGGATGTATGTATGGATGAATGGATTCACATATGTAGGGATGTATGGATGGATGGATGTATCGAAGGACGGAGGTACGAGTGGATGGCTTTATGTACGTATGAATGTTTGGATGAATTGATGTGTGGATGGCTGGATGTACGCATTGACGGATGTATGGATGTATGGATGTATATGAGTATGGATGTATCGATGGGTGGAAGTACGAATGGATGGTTTTATGGATATACGGATGTGTGGATATATGCATGTATCGATGGATGGAGCCATGGATGTGTGGGTGTATGGATAGATGGTTGTAACGATGCATGGGTGTATGGATGTGTGGATGTATGGTTATATGCACGTATGAATGTGTGGATTTGTGGATGTACGGATGTATGGATGTCTGGATGTATGGATGTATGGATGTATGTATGTGTGCATGGATGGATGTATTTATTGATGTATGTATGGATGTATGGATGGATGGATTGACTGGTGGGTGGATGTATGGATGGATGGTTGTATGGATCGATGGATGAACGTATAGATGTTTGTATAGATGTATATATGTATGGATGTACGGATGCATGAATGTATCGAAGGATGGAAGTACAGCTTGATGGATTTGCGGATGTATGGATGTATGGATGGACGGATGTCTGGATGGATGGATGTATGAATGTATGTATGTATATATGTGCGGATGTGTGGATGCATGGATGGATGTATGGTTGGATGTAAGTTTCAATGGATGGATATATGGATGCATGGATGTATTTATGTAGAGATTTATGCATGCGTGATTGTATGGATGTATGAATGTATTGATGTATGGATATATGGATGTAAGGATGTATGGATGTACGGATGTATGGACGTATGGATGTATATATGTATGGACGTATGTAAGGGTGGATCCATGTACTGATGTATGTTCGGATGTATGGATTGATGGATGGACGGTTGTATGGATGTACGCATGAACATGATTATCGATGTATGGATGGGTGGATGTATCGATGGATGTAAGTACGAATGGGTGGATTTATGGACGTATGAATGTGTGGATGAATGGATGGGTGGTTGGATGGATTTGTGGATGGACCGATGTAAGGATGTATAGATGTATATGATTATGGATGTATGGATGGACGCATGTATCGCTGGATGGAGGCACGGATGGATGGATTTATGAATTTACGGATGTGAGGATGTATGGATGTATCGATGGATGGATGTGTGCATGGATGTATGTATGAATGTATGCGTGTATAGATGGATGGATGCATGGATGGATGGGTGTATGGATGTGTGGATGTATGGATGTATCTATGCATGAATGTATGGATTTACGGATGTATGGGTGGATGCATGTATGGATGTATGGATGTATGTATTGATGTATGTATAGATGTTTGTATGGATGTAGTTAAGTATGTATGTATGGATGTATGGATGGATGTATGGATGTATGGATGTATGGACGGATGGATGTAAGGATGGATGTATGGTCGGACGTTAGGATGCATGTATTAATGTGTGTGTGGATTTATGGATGGATGGATGTATGGATGGGTGTGTGCATGGATGAATGGATGGATATATGGATGGATGTATGTTTGGATGTATGGATGGTATAAGGATGGAGGAATGGATGGATGTATGGAAGGATGGATGCATGGATGGATGGATGGACGGTTGTGAGGATGCGTGTACCTATGAATGTGTGGTTGTTTCGATGTATGGATGTATGGATGCTTGTATGGAAGGGCGTATGTATGGGTGTCTGTATGGATGTATGTATGGATGTACGTATGGGTGTTTGTATGGACGTATGTACGGATGTACGTATGGACGTATGTACGGGTAAATGTATGGATGGATGGATGTATGGATGCGTGGATGAATGGATCCGCGGATAGACGGAAGGATCAATGGATGGAAGTATGGATGTATGGTTGCATGGATGTATGGACGTATGGACGTATGGATGTTTGGATGTTCTAGTGGATGGATGTACGGATGTATGGATGTGTGGATGTGTGGGTGGTTCAATGGACAGGTGGTTGGACGGACGTGTGGATGGATGGATGGGTGGATGAAGGGATACATGGATGAATGGATGGGTGCATGGATGTATGTATTGATGTATGTATGGATGTATGCATGGGTGGATGGATTGGTGGACGGTTGTATGGATGGATGGACGTATTGTTCGATGGATGTATGTATTGATGTATGTGTGGACGTATGGATGGATGGATGGATCGGTAGTGTGTTGTATGGATGGATGGATGTACGAATCGATGGGAGTATGGATGGTTGGATCGATGGATCGATGGTTGTATGGAAGGATGGATGTAGGGATGGATGGATGTATGCATGTGTGTATTTATGAATGTTTGGATGTATGGATGTATGGATATATGGGTGTATGGGCGTATGGATGTATGGATGTATGGAAGTTCGAATGAATGGACGTACGGATACGTGGATGTATGGATGTGTGGGTGGTTAAATGGATAGGTGGATGGACGGAAGTATGGATGTATAGATGCATGTGAGTAGGGATGGATCGATGGATGGAAGTACGGATGGATGGATTTAGGGATATACGGATGTGTGGATGTATGGATGTATCGATGGATGGATGTATATAACTTTGGATTTATGCATGGATGAATGTATGTATTAATGTACGTAGGGATGTAGGGATGGATGAATTGATGGATGTATGGATGTTTGGATGGATGTATGGGTGGATGTATGAATGTATGGGTGTATGGATGGATGGATGTATGTACTGATGTATGTTTGGATGTATGGATTTATGGATGGAATGTTGGATGGATGTATGGATGGATGGATGTATGGATCGATGTATGTATGTATTGAGGTATCTATGGATGTATGGATGGATGGATGGCTCGGTGGATGGATATATGGATGGATGGATGTGTTTATGGGTAAATTTATGGATACATGAATGTATGGATATATGAATGTATGTATATACGAATGAACGGATGTACGGATGTCTGCATGTGTGGATGTATATATGTATGGATGTATGGATGGATGGATGGTTGGATGGATGGCTGTATGGATTGATGGATGTATGGATGGATTGAGGTATAGATGGACGGATGAACGGACGTATGTATGGAGGTATGTATGTATGTATGTACATATGTGTTAATGTTTGGATGGATGGTTGTATCTATGGATGGAAGTGCGGATGGTAGGATTTATGGATGAATGGATGTGTGGATGTATGGATGTATGGATAGATCGATGTGTGGATGGACGGATGTATGGATGGATGAATGTATGAATGTATGTATGTATGGATGTATGGATGTATGTCTGTATGGATGTATGGATGTACGAATGCATGGATGTATGGATGCATGCGTGTACGAATGAGTGGACGTGCGTATTCACGGATGTATGGATGTATGTGTATGAATGGATGGGTGGATTATGGGATGCATAGATGGATGGATGGGTGTATGGATGGGTGAATGTATGGTTGGATGTGCTGTGGTTATTGCAGGATATATGGATGGATGGTTGTATTGATGTAAATATGTATGGATGCATGAATGTATGGATATATCTGTGTATGTATGGACGTCTGTATGGATGTGTGTATGGATGTATGCATGTATGTATGTATGGATGAATGTACGGATATATGCATGGCTGTATGTATGGATGTATTTATCGATGTATGGATGGATGGGTGGATTGGTGGATGGAGGTATGTATGGATTTATGTTTGGATCGATGTATGTATGGACGGGATGATGTGTGGATGAATGGATGTATGGAAGCATGGATGTATGGATGGATGGATGTATGGGCGGATGTCTGTATGGATGCATGTGTGGATGTATGGATGTATGTATGAATGAATGAATGGCTGTATGTATGTCTGAATGTAAGGATGTGTGGATGTATGGTTGTATGAATGTACGAATGTATGGTTGAACGGAAGTATGGATGTATGCATGTATGCATGTATAGATGTATGTACTGATGAATGTATGATTGTATGGATCCATGGATGTATGGATGTGTGTGGATGAATGAATGGGTGGATGGGCGGTAGCGTGGATGGACGGATGGGTGGAAGAAGTGATACATGGACGAATGGATGGATTTATGGATTTATGAAGGTGTGGATGAACGGATGTGTGGATAGATGGTTGTATAAATGGACGGATGGATGGTTGTATGGATGTATATGAGTATGGATGCATGGATGGATGGATGTATCGATGGATGGAAGTACGAATGGATGGACTTATGTATGTATGAATGTATTGATTTATGGATGTATGGATGTACGAATGTGTGGGTGGATGCATGTATGAATCGATGAATGTATGTAGTGATAGATGTATGCATTGATGAACGTATGGATGTATGTGTGGATGGATGGATTGGTGGATGGATGTATGGACGTATGGATGTATGGATTTACGAATGTGTGGGTGGATGGATGTACGGATGTATATGAGTATAGATGTGTGGATGGGTGGATGTATCGATGGATTTAAGTACGAATGGCCGGATTTATGGATGTATGAATGTGTGGATGAATGGATGGGAGGATGGATGGACGTGTGGATTGACGGTTGTATGGGTGTATAGTTGTATATGATTATGGATGCATGGATGGACTGATGTATCGATGGATGGAGGTACTGATGAACGGATTTATGAATATACGGATCTGAGGATGTATGGATGTATCGAAGGATTTATGGATATACGGATGTGTGGATGTATGGATGTACCGATGGATGGATCTACGGCTGGATAGGTGTATGGATGTGTGGATGTATGGATGTATGTATGTGTGAATGTATGGAAGTATGGATGTATGGTTGTATGGACGTATGGATTTATGGATGTACGAATGTATGGATGTATGGATCTACGGATGTATGGATGTACATAGGTATGGATGTATGCATGGATGGATGTATGTATTGATGTATGTATGGATATATGTATGAATGCATGGATTGGTGGATGGATGTATGTATGGATGGTTGTATGGATCGACGGTTGAACATATGGATGTATGTATAAATGTATGTATAGACGTACGGATGGGTGTATGTATGGATGTATGCATGTATGCGTGTATCGACGTATGGAAGTACGAGTGGATGGATTTATGGAAGTGTGAATGTGTGGATGAATGGATGTGTGGATGGTTAGATGTATGGATGGACTGATGTATGGATGGTTGGATGTATCGATGGATGGAAGTACGCATGGGTCGATTTATGGATATACGGATGTCAGGATGTATGTATGTATCGAAGGATGTATGGATGTATGGATGGATTTATGGATGGATGGATGTATGGATCGATGGATGTATGTATTGAGGTATGTGCTGCTGTATGGATGGATGTATGAAAGCATGTGTGTATGTATGGGTGTTTGGATCCATGGATGTATGGTTGCATGGATGTATGGACGTATGGACGTATGGATGTATGGATGTTCTAATGGATGGATGTACGGATGTATGGATGTGTGAATGTGTGGGTGGTTGAATGGATAGGTGGATGGACGGACGAGTGGATGGATGGATGGGTGGATGAAGGGATACATGGATGAATGGGTGGGTGCATGGATGTATGGTTGTATGTTTGGATGTATATGTGTATGGAAGGGTATATGGATGAATGGATGTATTGGTGTACAGATGTATGGATGCTCGAATGTGTGGATGTATTGATGTATGTATGGATGTTTGCATGGATGTATGTTTGGATGGATGGATGTATATATGAAGGGATGTATGGATGGATGGGTGGATCGATGGATGGAAGTACGAATGGATGGATTTATGGATGTATGAATGTATGGATGAATGGATGTGTGGATGGATGAATGTATGGATGCATGAATGTATGGATGTACGAATGTATGGATTTACAGATGTATGGATGTATGGGTGGATGGATGTATGTATTGATGTACGTATGGATGTATGCATGGATGGAGGGATTGGTGGACGGATGTATGGATGGATGGACGTATGGTTCGATGGATGTATGTATTGATGTATGTGTGGACGTATGGATGGATGGATGGATCGGTAGAGTGTTGTATGGATGGATGGATGTATGAATCGATGGGAGTATGGATGGTTGGATCGATGGATGGATGGTTGTATGGAAGGATGGATGTAGGGATGGATGGATGTATGCGTGTGTGTATTTATGAATGTTTGGATGTATGGATGTATGGATGTACGGGTGTATGGGCGTATGGATGTATGGATGTATGGAAGTTCGAATGAATGGATGGACGGATTCGTGGATGTATGGATGTGTGGGTGGTTAAATGGATAGGTGGATGGACGGAAGTGTGGATGGATGAATGGGTGGATGTAGGGATACATGGATGAATTTATGGGTGCCTGGATGTATCGATGTATGGTTGGATGCATGTGACGATGGAAGGATATATGGATGGATGGATGTATTGATTTACAGATTTAGGGATGCATGAATATGTGGATGTATTGATGTATGTATTGATGTTTGAATGGATGTATGTATGGACGAATGCATAGATGTATGTATGGATGAATGGATGGTTATTTGTAGGGATGTATGGATGGATGGATGTATCGAAGGATGGAAGTACGAATGGATGGATATATGGATGTGCGAATGTGTGGATGAATGGATCTGTGCATGGATGGATGTACGGATGGACTGATGTATGGATGGATGTATGTATCGATGGATGGAAGAAGGCATGGATTGATTTATGGACATACGGATTTGAGGACGTATGTATGTATCGAAGGATGGATGGATGAATGGATGGATGTATGAATGCATGGGTGTATGGCTGGATGGATGTATGTATGGATGGGTGTATGGTTGCGTTGATGTATGGATGTATGTATGTATGAATGAATGGATGTATGGATGTAAGCATGTGTGTATGTGTGAATTTTTGGATGTATGGTTGTATGGATGTATGGATGTATGGACGTATGGTTGTATGGATGTATGGATGTTCGAATGTATGGATGTACGGATGTATGGATGTGTGCATGTTCGGGTGGTTGAATGGATAGGTGGATGGACAAAAGAGTGGATGGATGGATGGTTGCATTAGGGTATATATGGATGAATAAGTGGGTGCATGGATGTATGTATGGATGAATGCATGGATGCATGTGTGGATGAATGGATGTATATATGTAGGGATGTATGGATGGATGGATGTACCGAAGGGCGGAAGTACGAGTGCATGGATTTATGAACGTATGAATGTTTGTATGAATGGATGTGTGGATGGAAGGATGCATGCATTGACGGATGTATGGATGTGTGGATGGATGAATGGATGTATGTATGGATGTA
>NW_016916174.1:9109-14227 GCF_001483705.2 Eufriesea mexicana | reverse complement strand
GCGAGCAGTCTCTCTCGCATAAATACGGTGGAAAGATTCCATTTACGAGCTACAGCCATTGCAGTACACTACAATCAGACTGGAAATTCCAATTTTATTAACATTTTCGGCTAATATACCTGTCAGCAACCCCTCTCGCATAAATAAGTAGGAAAGGCTCTATTGGCGTGCTATAGCGATTGCAATACAATATAATCAGACTGGAAATGTCAATTTTACCGACATTTACGACTAATATCGTGGCGAGCAAGCTTTCTCGCATAAATAAGGAGGAAAGATCCTATTGGCGTGCTATATCCATTACAATGCTATAGAATCTGACTGGAAAGTACAATTTTTTTGACATTTTCGACTGATATCGTGGTGAAGCAATCTTTCTCGCATAAATAAGGTGGATAGACTATTTTGGCCAGCTATAGCCACTGCAACGCAATAGAGTCTGACAGGAATGGTCAATTTTACTGACATTTTAGTGTCATATCCTGGTAAGCAAGGCTTCTCGCATAAATAAGGAGGAAAGACTCTGTTGGCGTGCTACAGCGATTGAAAAACAACAGAACCAGACTGGAAATATCACATTTACGGACATTTACGACTAATATCCTGGCGAGCAAGCGATCTCGCTTAAATAAGGAGGAAAGGTTATACTGGCGTGCGATAGCCGTTCAAATGCAACAGAATCTGCCTGAAATGTTGAATTTTGTTGACATTTTCGACTAATTTCGTGTGAGCAAGTTTCCACGCAGAAATATGGTGGAAAGATTTTATTGGCGTGCTATATCCATTGCAGTGCAGTAGAATCTGACCGGAAAGTACAATTTTATTGACATCTTCTACTAGTATCGTGGGGAGCAAGTTTGCGTGCATAAATAAGGAGGATAGAACGTTTAGGCGTGGTATAGCCATAGCAATGCAATAGAATATGAGTGGAAATTTTACTGAAATTTTAATTTTACAGACATTTTCGACTAATATCGTGGTGAGCAGTGTTTCACGAATAAAAAACGGGGAAGGACGCTATTGGCTTGCTATAGCCATTGCAGTGCAATAGAATCTGCCTCGAAAGATAAATTTTGTTGACATTTTCGACTGATAACGTGGTGTGCACACTTTCTCGCATAGACAAGGAGGATAGAACCCTTTGGCGTGCTATATCCACTGCAATGCTATAGAATCTGACAGGAAAGTTCAATATTATTGACATTTTGGACTTATATCGCGGTGAGCAAGATTTCTTGCATAAATAAGAAGGATAGATTATATTGTAGTGTTATAGCCATTGCAATGCAATAGAGTCTCGCAGGTATGGTCAATTTCACTGATATTTTAGCCTAATATCCTGGTGAGCAAACTTTCACGCATTCATGAAGAGGAGCGATCCTATTGGCGTGCAATAGCCATTGCAATGCTATTGAATGTGAGTGGAAAGTTCAATTTTATTGACATATTCGACTTATATCTTGGTGAGCAAGCTTCCACGCAAAAATACGGATGATAGATTCTATTGGCGTGATATATCCATTGCAATGCAATAGAGTCTGCCTGAAAAGTTGAATTCTATTGACATTTTCGACTAATATCGTGGTGAGCAAGCTCTCTCGCATAAATAAGCGAGAAAGATCCTATTGGCGTGCCATAGCCATTGCAATGCAATAGAATCTACCAGGAAAGTTCAATATTATTGACATTTTGGACTTATATCGCGGTGAGCAAGATTTCTTGCATAAATAAGGAGGATAGATTATATTGTCGTGTTATAGCCATTGCAATGTAATAGAATCTGCCTGGAAAGTTCAATTTTATGGACATTTTCGAGCAATATCGTGGTGAGCGGACTTGCACGCATAAATAAGGAGGAACAATGCCATTGGATTGCTGTATCCATTGCAATGCAATAGAATCTGAGTGGAGAGTTGAATTTTATTGACATTTTCGACTAGTATCGTGGTGAGCAAACATTCTTTTATAAATATGAAGGAAAGATTCAATTGGTGTGATAAAGCCATTGCTATGGTATAAAGTCTGCGTGGAAAGTTCCATTTTATTGACATTCTCGTCTGACATCATGGTGGGGAAACCTTCTCACATAAATATGGAGGAAAGATCCTATTGGCGTGCTATAGCTATTCCAATACATTAGAACCCGACTGGAAAATTCGAATTTACTGACATTTTCGACTAATGTCGTGGTGAGCAGTCTCTCTCGCATAAATAAGGAGGAATGATCCTATTGGCGAGCTATAGCCGTTGCAATGCAATAGAATCTACCTGTAAAGTTCAATTTTATTGACATTTACGATAAATATCGTGGTGAGCAATCTTTCACGCACACATGAGAAGGAAAGAGCCTATTGGCGTGCTGTAGCCATTGCATTGCACTTGAATATGAGTGGAAATTTCAATTTTACTGACATTTTCGACTAATATCGTGGTGAGAAGACTTTCACGACTAAATACGCAGGACCGATGCTATTGGAGTGCTATAGCCATTGGAATGCAATACAATTTGACTGCAGAGTTCAATTTTATTGACATTTTCGACTAATATCGTGGTGAGAAAACATTCTTTCATAAATAAAAACGAAGGACTCTACTGGCGTCATATAGCCATTGCTATGGAATACAGTCTGCATGGAAAGTTCCATTTTATTGACTTTCTCGACTGATATCATGGTGGGCAAACTTTCTGACATAAATAAGGAGGAAGGATCCTATTGGCGTGCTATAGCTATTGCAATACATTAGAACCCGACTGGAAAATTCGAATTTACTGACATTTTCGACTAATGTCGCGGTGAGCAGTCTCTCTCGCATAAATAAGGATGAAAGATTCTATTGGCGAGCTATAGCCGTTGCAAAGCAATAGAATCTACCTGTAAAGTTCAATTTTATTGACATTTACGATAAATATCGTGGTGAGCAATCTTTCACGCACACATAAGAAGGAAAGATCCTATTGGCGTGCTATAGCCATTGAATTGCACTTGAATATGAGTGGAAATTTCAATTTTACTGACATTTTCGACTAATATCGTGGTGAGAAGACTTTCACGACTAAATATGCAGGACCGATGCTATTGGAGTGCTATAGCCATTGCAATGCAATACAATTTGACTGCAGAGTTCAATTTTATTGACATTTTCGACTAATATCGTGGTGAGAAAACATTCTTTCATAAATAAAAACGAAGGACTCTACTGGCGTCATATAGCCATTGCTATGGAATACAGTCTGCATGGAAAGTTCCATTTTATTGACTTTCTCGACTGATATCATGGTGGGCAAACTTTCTGACATAAATAAGGAGGAAGGATCCTATTGGCGTGCTATAGCTATTGCAATACATTAGAACCCGACTGGAAAATTCGAATTTACTGACATTTTCGACTAATGTCGTGGTGAGCAGTCTCTCTCGCATAAATAAGGAGGATAGATTATATTGGCGTGCAATAGCAATTGCAATGATATAGAATTTGACTGGAATGTTCGATTTTATTGACATTTTCGACTAATATCGTGGTAAGCCAGCTTTCTTGCATGAATAAGGAGGATAGATTATATTGTCGTGCTATATCCGTTGCAATGTAATAGAATCTGCCTGGAAAGTTCAATTTTATGGACATTTTCGAGTAATATCGTGGTGAGCGGACTTGCACTCATAAATAAGGAGGAACGATGCCATTCGAGTGCTGTATCCATTGCAATGCAATAGAATCTGAGTGGAGAGTTCAATTTTACTGACATTTTCGACTAGTATCATGGTGAGCAGACTTTCACGAATAAATAAGGAGGAACGATGCTATTGGAGTGTTAAAGCCATTGCAATGCAATGGAATATGACTGGAGCGTTCAATTTTATTTATATTTTCGACTGATATCGCGGTGAGCAAACATTCTTTCATAAATAAGAAGGAAGGATCCTATTGGCGTGCTATAGCTGTTGTAATACATTAGAATCCGACTGGAAAATTTGAATTTACTCACATTTTCTACTAATGTCGTGGTGAGCAGTCTCTCTCGCATAAATAAGGAGGAAAGATTCTATTGGCGAGCTACAGTCATTGCAATACACTAGAATCAGCCTGGAAATTCCAATTTTATTGACATTTTCGACTAATTTACTGGTCAGCAAGCTCTCTCGCATAAATGAAGAGGAAATATTCCATTGTCGTGCAATGGCCGATGCAATGCAATAGAATATATCTCAAAAGTTCCATTTTATTGACATTTTAGATCAATACAGTGGTGAGCAAGCTTTCACCCATTCAAAAGGAGGAAAGATCCTATTGGCGTCCAATAGCCATTGCAATGCAATTGAATATGGGTGGAAATTGCAATTTTACTGCCATTTTCGACTAATATCGCGGTGAGCAATCTTTCTCGCATAATTAAGGAGGATAGGTTATTTTGGTGTGCAATAGCCGTTGCAATGCAATAGAATCAACCTGAAAAGTTCAATTTTATTGACATTTTCGATCAATATCGTGGTGAGTAATCTTTCACGGATACTTAAGGAGGAAAGATGCTATTGGCGTGCTATAGCCATTGCAATACATTAGAATCCGACTGGATAATTCGAATTTACTGACGTTCTCGACTAATGTCGTGGTGAGCAGTCTCTCTCGCATAAATAAGGAGGAAAGATTTTACTGGCGAGCAATAGCCATTGCAATACACTAGAATCGTAGTGGAAATTCCAATTTTATTTACATTTTCGACTAATATACCGGTCAGGAAGCTCCCTCGCATTAATGAAGAGGAAAGATTCTATTGGCGTGCAATAGCCGTTGCAATGCAATAGAATCTGCAAAAAAGCTCAATTTTATTGACTTTTTCGATCAATATCGTGGTGAGCAAGCTTTCACGCATACATGAGGAGGAAAGATCCTCTTAGCGAGCTATAGCCATTGCAATGCAATGGAATCTGACTGAAAAGTTCAGTTATATTGACATTTTCGATTAATATCGTGGTGAGCACCCTTCTCCGCATAAATAAGGAAGAATGATACTAGTGGCGAGCTGTAGGCACTGCAATGCAATAGACACAGTCTGAAAATAACAATTTTATTGTCATTTTCTACTAACATCGTGGTGAGCAAGCTTTCTTGCTCAAACAA
>NW_016916174.1:0-8250 GCF_001483705.2 Eufriesea mexicana | reverse complement strand
CATAAGTAAAAAGGAAGGACCCCATTGGCGTCATATAGCCATTGCTATGGAATACAGTCTGCATGGAAAGTTCCATTTTATTGACTTTCTCGACTGATATCATGGTGGGCAAACTTTCTGACATAAATTAGGAGGAAGGATCCTATTGGCATGGTATAGCTATGGCAATACATTAGAACCCGACTGGAAAATTCGAATTTACTGACATTTTCGACTAATATCGTGGTGAGCAATCTTTCTCGCATAAATAGGGAGTATGGGTTATATTGTCGTGCTATGGCCGTTGCAATGCAATAGAATCTGCCTGGAAAGTACAATTTTATTGACATTCACGATAAATATCGTGGTGAGTAATCTTTCACGGATACTTAAGGAGGAAAGATGCTTTTGGCTTGCTATAGCCATTGCAATGCAATTGCATATGAGTGGAAATTTCAATTTTACTGCCACTTGCGACTAATAACGTGGTGAGCAAGCCTCCGAGCATAAATAAGGAGGAAAGATTCTATTGGCTTCCAATAGCTGTTGCAATGCATTAGAATCTGCCTGGAAAGTTCAATTTTATTGACAGTTTCGACTAATATCGTGGAGAGAAAGCTTCGTTGCAGAAATAAGGAGGATAGATTATATTGTCGTGCTATAGCCATTGCAATACAATAGAATCTGCCTGAAAAGTTCGATTTTATTGTCATTTTCGATCGATATTGTCGTGAGCAATCTTTCACGCACACATAAGAAGGAAAGATCCTATTGGCGTGCTATAGCAATTGCAATGCAATTGTATATGGGTGGAAATTTCAATTTTACTGACAGTTTCGACTAATATCGTCGTGAGCAGGCATTCTTTCATAAATAAGAAGGAAAGGTGCTATTGGTGTGATAAAGCCATTGCTATGGAATACAGCTTGAATGGAAAGACCAATTTTATTGACATTCTCGACTGATATCATGGTGGGCAAACTTTCTCACATAAATAAGGAGGAAGGATCCTATTGCCGTGCTAAAGCTGTTGTAATACATTAGAATCCGACTGGAAAATTCGAATTTACTGACATTTTCTACTAATGTCGTGGTGAGCAGTCTCTCTCGCATAAATAAGGAGGAAAGATTATATTGACGAGCTATAGTCATTGCAATACACTAGAATCAGACTGGAAATTTCAATTTTATTGACATTTTCCACTAATTTACTGGTCAGCAAGCTCTCTCGCATAAATGAAGAGGAATTATTCTATTGGCGAACTATAGCCATTGCAATACACTAGAATCAGACTGGAAATTCCAATTTTATTGAAATTTTCTACTAATATCGCGGTAAGCAAGCTTTCTTGCATGGAAAAGGAGGATTGATTATATTGTCGTGCTATAGCCGTTGCAATTTAATAGAATCTGCCTGGAAAGTTCCATTTTATCGACATTCTCGACTGATATCGTGGTGAGCATCCTTTCTCACATATATAAGGCGGAAAGGTCCTATTGGCGTGCTATAGCCATTGCAATGCAATTGAATATCAGTGGAAATTTCAATTTTACTGCCTTTTACGACTAATATCGTGGTGAGCAAGCCTCCGCGCATAAATAAGGAGGAAAGATTCTATTTTCGTGCAATATCCATTGTAATGTTGTAGAATCTGGCTGGAAGCCTCAATTTTATTGACATTTTCGACTAATATCGTGGTGAGCAAGCTTTCACGCATAGTTAAGGAGGAAACATTCTATTCGCATGTAATCGCCGTTGCAATGCGACAGAATCCGCCTGGAAAGTTCAATTCTATTGACATTTTCGAGTAATATCGTAGTGAGCGGACTTGCACGCATAAATAAGAAGGAACGATGGCATTGGAGTGCTGTAGCCATTGCAATGCAGTAGAATCTGAGTGGTGAGTTCAATTTTATTGACATTTTCGACTAGTATCGTGGTGAGCAATCTTTCACGCACACATAGAAGGATAGATCCTATTGGCGTGCTATAGCCATTGCATTGCACTTGAATATGAGTGGAAATTTCAATTTTACTGACATTTTCGACGAATATCGTGGTGAGAAGACTTTCACGACTAAATATGCAGGACCGATGCTATTGGAGTGCTATAGCCATGGCAATGCAATAGAATCTGAATGGACAGTCCAATTTTATTAACATTTTCGACTAATATCGTGGTGAGCAAGCATTCTTTCATAAATAAGAAGGAAAGATTTTATTGGCGTGATATAGCCATTGCTATGGAATACAGTCTGCATGGAAAGTTCCATTTTATGGACTTTCTCGACTGATATCATGGTGGGCAGACTTTCTGACATAAATAAGGAGGAAGGATACAATTGGCGTGCTTTAGCTATTGCAATACATTAGAAACCGACTGGAAAATTCGCATTTACTGACATTTTCGACTAATGTCGTGGTGAGCAGTCTCTCTCGCATAAATAAGGAGGAAAGATACTATTGGCGAGCTATAGCCATTGCAATACACTAGAATCAGACTGAAAATTCCAATTTTATTTACATTTTCGACTAATATACCCTTCAGCAGGCTCTCTCGCTTAAATGAGGAGGAAAGATTCTATTGGCGTGTAGTAGCCGTTGCAATGCAATAGAATCTACCTGAAAATTTCAATTTTATTGACATTTTCGACTAATTTACTGGTCAGCAAGCTCTCTCGCATAAATGAAGAGGAAATATTCCATTGTCGTGCAATGGCCGATGCAATGCAATAGAATATATCTCAAAAGTTCCATTTTATTGACATTTTAGATCAATACAGTGGTGAGCAAGCTTTCACCCATTCAAAAGGAGGAAAGATCCTATTGGCGTCCAATAGCCATTGCAATGCAATTGAATATGGGTGGAAATTGCAATTTTACTGCCATTTTCGACTAATATCGCGGTGAGCAATCTTTCTCGCATAATTAAGGAGGATAGGTTATTTTGGTGTGCAATAGCCGTTGCAATGCAATAGAATCAACCTGAAAATCTCAATTTTATTGACATTTTCGATCAATATCGTGGTGAGTAATCTTTCACGGATACTTAAGGAGGAAAGATGCCATTGGCGTGCTATAGCCATTGCAATACATTAGAATCCGACTGGATAATTTGAATTTACTGACGTTCTCGACTAATGTCGTGGTGAGCAGTCTCTCTCGCATAAATAAGGAGGAAAGATTTTACTGGCGAGCAATAGCCATTGCAATACACTAGAATCGTAGTGGAAATTCCAATTTTATTTACATTTTCGACTAATATACCGGTCAGGAAGCTCCCTCGCATTAATGAGGAGGAAAGATTCTATTGGCGTGCAATTGCCGTTGCAATGCAATTGAATCTGCCTGGAAAGTTCAATTTTATTGACATTTTCGACTAATATCGTGGAGAGCAAGCTTCGCTGCAGAAATAAGGAGGATAGATTACATTGTCGTGCTATAGCCGTTGCAATACAATAGAATCTGCTTGAAAAGTTCGATTTTTTGTCATTTTCGATCAATATCGTCGTGAGCAATATTTCACGCATACATAAGGAGGAAAGATCCTATAGGCGTGGTTTAGCCATTGCATTGCAATTGAATATGAGTGGAAATTTCAATTTTGCTAACATTTTTGACTAATATCGTGGTGACAGGACTTTCACGACTAAATATGGAGGAACGATGCTATCGGTGTACTATAGCGATTGCAATGCAATAGAATCTGACTGGAGAGTTCAATTTTGTTGACATCTTCGACTAATATTGTGGTGAACAAGCATTCTTTCATAAATAAGAAGGAAATATTCAATTAGTGTGATAAAGCCATTGCTATGTAGTACAGTCTGCATGGAAAGTTCCATTTTATAGACATTCTCGCCTGATATCATGGTGGGCAACCCTTCTCACATAAATAAGGAGGAAAGATCCTATTGGCATGCATTAGCTATTGCAATACATTAGAATCCGATGGTCAATTCGAATTTACCGACGTTTTCGACTAATGTCGTGGTGAGCAGTCTCTCTCGCATAAATAAGGAGGAAAGATTCTACTGGCGAGCAGTAGCCATTGCAATACTCTAGAATCAGAGTGGAACGTCCAATTTTATTTACATTTTCGACTATTATACCGGTCAGGAAGCTCCCTCGCAGTAATGAGGAGGAAAGATTCTATTGGCGTGCAATAGCTGTTGCAATGCAATAGAACCTGCCTGGAAAGTTCAATTCTATTGACATTTTCGTCTGATATCGTGGTGAGCATTCTTTCTCGCAGAAATAAAGAGGATGGGTTATATTGTCGTGCTATGGCCGTTGCAATGCAATAGAATCTACCTGGAAAGTTCAATTTTATTGACATTTTCGATCAATATAGTGGTGAGCAAGCTTTCACGCATGCATAAGGAGGAACGATCCTATTGGCTTGCTATAGCCATTGCAGTGTTATAGAATCTGAATGGAAGGTTCAATTTTCTAGATATTTTCGACTGATATCGTGGTGAGCACACTTTCTCGCAGAGTGGTGGAGGATATATACCTTTAGCGTGCTCTCTCCATTGCAATGGTTTAGAATCTGTCTGGAAAGTTCAATTTTATTGACATTTCCGACTGATATCGTGGTGAGCAATCTTTCTCACATAAATAAGGACCATAGATTATTTTGGCGTGCAATAGCCGTTGTAATGCAATAGAATCTACATGAAAAGTTCAATTATATTGACATATTCGATCTACATCGTGGTGAAAAATCTTTCACGCATACTTAAGGAGGAAAGACTCTATTGGCGCGCTATAGGCATTGCAATGCAATGGAATATGAATGGAGAGCTCCATTTTATTGACATTCTCGACTGATATCATGGTGGGCAAACTTTCTCCCATAAATAAGGAGTAAAGATCCTATTGGCGTGCTATAGCTATTGCAATAAATTAGAATCCGACTCGAAAATTCTAATTTACTGACATTTTCGACTAATGTGGTGGTGAGCAGTCTCTCTCGCATAAATAAGCAGGAAAGATCCTATTGGCGAGCTATAGCCATTGCAATACACAAGAATCAGACTGGAAATTCCAATTTTATTTACATTTTGGACTAATATACTGGTCAGCAAGCTCTCTCGCATAAATAAGGAGGAAAGATCCAATTGGCGTGCTATAGCCATTGCAATGCAATAGCAGCTACCTGAAAAGTAGAATTTTATGGACATTTTCGACCAATATACTGGTCAGCAAGCTCTCTCGCATAATTGAGGAGTAAAGATTCTATTGGCGTGTAATAGCCGATGCAATGCGACAGAATCCGCCTGGAAAGTTCAATTCTATTCACATTTTCGAGTAATATCGTGGTGAGCGGACTTGCACGCAGAAATAAGAAGGAGCGATGGCATTGGAGTGCTGTAGCCATTGCAATGCAGTAGAATCTGAGTGGAGAGTTCAATTTTATTGACATTTTCGACTAGTATCGTGGTGAGCAAGCATTCTTTCTAAAATAAGAAGGAAAGATTTTATTGGCGTGATATAGCCATTGCTATGGAATACAGTCTGCATGGAAAGTTCCATTTTATTGACTTTCTCGACTGATATCATGGTGGGCAAACATTCTCACATAAATAAGGAGGAAAGATTCTATTGGCGAGCTATAGTCATTGCAATACACTAGAATCAGACAGGAAATTCCAATTTTATTTACATTTTCGACTAATATACTGGTCAGCTAGCTCTCTCGCATAAATGAAGAGGAAATATTCTCTTGGCGTGCAATGGTCGTTGCATTGCAATAGAATCTACGTCAAAAGTTCCATTTTATTGACATTTTAGATCAATACAGTGGTGAGCAAGCTTTCACCCAGTCATATGGAGGAAAGATCCTATTGAAGTCCTATAGCCATTGCAATGCAATTGAATATGGGTGGAAACTTCAATTTTACTGCCATTTTCGACTAATATCGTGGTGAGCAATCTTTCTCGCATAAATAAGGAGGACAGGTTATTTTGGCGTGCAATAGCCGTTGCAATGCAATAGAATCTACCTGAAAAGTTCAATTCTATTAACATTTTCGATCAATATTGTGGTGGGTAATCTTTCACGGATACTTAATGAGGAAAGATGCTATTGGCGTGCTATAGCCATTGCAATGCAATTGAATATGAGTGGAAATTTCAATTTTACTGCCACTTGCGACTAATAACGTGGTGAGCAAGCCTCCGCGCATAAATAAGGAGGAAAGATTCTATTGGCGAGCTATAGCCGTTGCAATGCAATAGAATCCACCTGTAAAGTTCAATTTTATTGACATTTACGATAAATATCGTGGTGAGCAGTCTTTCACGCACACATAAGAAGGACAGATCCCATTGGCGTGCTATAGCCATTGCATTGCACTTGAATATGAGTGGAA
The DNA here is from genome assembly GCF_001483705.2 of Eufriesea mexicana. NCBI lineage: Eukaryota > Metazoa > Arthropoda > Insecta > Hymenoptera > Apidae > Eufriesea > Eufriesea mexicana. The sequence continues at coordinate 1,893 of NW_016916174.1, read as the reverse complement.
ATTTCAATTTTACTGACATTTTCGACTAATATCGTGGTGAGAAGACTTTCACGACTAAATATGCAGGACCGATGCTATTGGAGTGCTATAGCCATTGCAATGCAATACAATTTGACTGCAGAGTTCAATTTTATTGACATTTTCGACCAATATCGTGGTGAGAAAACATTCTTTCATAAATAAAAAGGAAGGACTCTATTGGCGTCATATAGCCATTGCTATGGAATACAGTCTGCATGGAAAGTTCCATTTTATTGACTTTCTCGACTGATATCGTGGTGGGCAAACTTTCTGACATAAATAAGGAGGAAGGATCCTATTGGCGTGCTATAGCTGTTGCAATACATTAGAACCCGACTGGAAAATTCGAATTTACTGGCATTTTCGACTAATGTCGTGGTGAGCAGTCTCTCTCGCATAAATAAGGAGGATAGATTATATTGGCGTGCAATAGCAATTGCAATGATATAGAATTTGACTGGAATGTTCGATTTTATTGACATTTTCGACTAATATCGTGGTAAGCCAGCTTTCTTGCATGAATAAGGAGGATAGATTATATTGTCGTGCTATATCCGTTGCAATGTAATAGAATCTGCCTGGAAAGTTCAATTTTATGGACATTTTCGAGTAATATCGTTGTGAGCGGACTTGCACGTGTAATCTTTCACGGATACTTAATGAGGAAAGATGCTATTGGCGTGCTATAGCCATTGCAATGCAATTGAATATGAGTGGAAATTTCAATTTTACTGCCACTTGCGACTAATAACGTGGTGAGCAAGCCTCCGCGCATAAATAAGGAGGAAAGATTCTATTGGCGAGCTATAGCCGTTGCAATGCAATAGAATCCACCTGTAAAGTTCAATTTTATTGACATTTACGATAAATATCGTGGTGAGCAATCTTTCACGCACACATAAGAAGGAAAGATCCTATTGGCGTGCTATAGCCATTGCATTGCACTTGAATATGAGTGGAAATTTCAATTTTACTGACATTTTCGACTAATATCGTGGTGAGAAGACTTTCACGACTAAATATGCAGGACCGATGCTATTGGAGTGCTATAGCCATTGCAATGCAATACAATTTGACTGCAGAGTTCAATTTTATTGACATTTTCGACCAATATCGTGGTGAGAAAACATTCTTTCATAAATAAAAAGGAAGGACTCTATTGGCGTCATATAGCCATTGCTATGGAATACAGTCTGCATGGAAAGTTCCATTTTATTGACTTTCTCGACTGATATCGTGGTGGGCAAACTTTCTGACATAAATAAGGAGGAAGGATCCTATTGGCGTGCTATAGCTATTGCAATACATTAGAACCCGACTGGAAAATTCGAATTTACTGACATTTTCGACTAATGTCGTGGTGAGCAGTCTCTCTCGCATAAATAAGGAGGATAGATTATATTGGCGTGCAATAGCAATTGCAATGATATAGAATTTGACTGGAATGTTCGATTTTATTGACATTATCGACTAATATCGTGGTAAGCCAGCTTTCTTGCATGAATAAGGCGGATAGATTATATTGTCGTGCTATATCCGTTGCAATGTAATAGAATCTGCCTGGAAAGTTCAATTTTATGGACATTTTCGAGTAATATCGTGGTGAGCAATCTTTCTCGCATAAATAAGGAGGATAGATTATATTGTCGTGCTATATCCGTTGCAATGTAATAGAATCTGCCTGGAAAGTTTAATTCTATTGACATTTTCGACTAGTATCATGGTGAGCAGACTTTCACGAATAAATAAGGAGGAACGATGCTATTGGAGTGTTAAAGCCATTGCAATGCAATGGAATATGACTGGAGCGTTCAATTTTATTTATATTTTCGACTGATATCGCGGTGAGCAAACATTCTTTCATAAATAAGA
>NW_016916173.1:0-827 GCF_001483705.2 Eufriesea mexicana | reverse complement strand
TAGGTTACACTAGCATTCGCTAGGATAGGATAGGTTTGGTAAGGGTAGCTTTGACTTTTGAGCTATACACTGCTATTCTATGGACCTCTGCGCTCTACACAGCGCTGTCGCACTCTGCTGGTCTCTGTGGACGCCAGGAGTAGTGCGCCCGGCACGTTTGGTTCAGTTATGTTACGTTTGTTTCGGTTAGGTTTGGTTGGGTTTGATTAGAATAGCTTTGACATATGCTGTACGCTGGTATTCCGACGAAGCCAGAATTCTACATTGCTCCGCTATACTCTGCTTAGCTGTCGTCAGGCCAGCAATAGCGGTCGTGGCACGACAGGTTGTTTCCGTAACGTCCACTCATGTCACATTTGGTTAGGTTAAGATGGTGTAATTTTGACATTTGTGTTATACACATCCGTGCTGCGGGTTTCTGAGCTCTATATTTCCCTGCTTTGATCTGGGAATGCCAGCAATTGTGACCTCGGCGCGTTAGGTTGAGATACGTAACGGTTGAATATGCAACGTTTGGTTAGGTTAGGGTTCGATAGCGTTGACTCTTATGCTACGCACCGCTATTCGGTGGACTTATGCTCTCCGCATTGCCCTAATATGATCTGCGTGGCTATGGGGAGGACCTCAATTGTAGACTCGCCACGTTAGGTTGACATACGTAACGGTTGGTTATGTTACGTTTGGTTAGGTTAGGGTAGGATAGCTTTGATTATTATCCTACACACCGCCATTCGGTGGCCTTATGCGCTCTGAATTGCCCTAAAATGATCTGCTTGGCTATGGGGTGGGCAGCAAAAGTGGTCTCAGCGCGTAAGTGGGAGCTAGGA
>NW_016916172.1:2191-3973 GCF_001483705.2 Eufriesea mexicana | reverse complement strand
ATCTTTCGTTAATATCTCTATTAATAACGTTATGACATATGCATATTTTTACACTTTTCACCAAGGCTTCATTAATTCGAAATTATTACTATGTCGGTATCATTAATTTCTCAATTTTCGAAATTTCTCCGCTTATACACTTATTGTCATTAGATATGAGAAACCTACTTTCTCATTAAAATGTGCTTGCTGTTCGACTGTTGAGTGTCCGTAACTATATTTTGTTAGCAACGACAGGAGCATAGATCGTTCTTTAAGTCGGTCCGAACAGACACGCATGGCGTTCGTCCCCTTCGGCCAGATGGAAGCGATACGACCGGGATCGTCCCGTTCGGTCGGTCCGAAGCGACGCGGCTGGAGATCTTTCGTTTATAGTTCGGTAAATGACGTAATGACACATATTTGTTTTCACACTTTTCTCCTTGGCTTCATACATTCTAACTTATTACAATTTCATTTCCATTAATTTCTCCACTTTCGAATATTTTCACTAATACACTTATTTTCATTATATATGAAGAATCTTATTTTCGCGTAAAATTGTCTTTGCTACTCGTCAGTGGAATGCCCGTAACAATATTTTGCTGTTATCATCGACAGGTGCGAGGATCGTCCTTTCAGTCGTTCCGAACAGTCTCGACTGGCGTTCGTCTCCTTCGGCGGGTTGGAAGCGATAGGACTGGGATCGTCCCTTTCGGTCGGTCCGAAGCGACACGACTGGAGATCTTTCGTTAATAACTCTATAAATAACTTTATGACATATGCATACTTTAAGACTTTTTACCATGGCTTCATTAATTCGAAATTATTACTATGTCATTTTCATTTATTTCTCAATTTTCGGATTTTTCCGCTTATACACTTATTTTCATTATATATAAAAAATTTTATTTTCGCGTAAAATTGTCTTTGCTACTCGTCAGGGCAATACCCGTAACAATACTTTGTTGTTAGCATAGGCCAGAGCCGAGATCGTCCTTAACGTCTGTCCGAACCGACAAGACTGGCGTTCGTCCTCTTCGGCCGGTTGTAAGCGAAACGACCGGGATCGTCCCTTTCGATCGGTCCGAAGCGACACAACTGGAGATCTTTCGTTAATATCTCTATAAATTACGTTATGGCATATGCATATTTTTACACTTTTCACCATGGCTTCATTAATTCAAAATTATTACTATGTCATTTTCATTAACTTCTCAATTTTCGAAATTTCTCCGCTTATACACTTATTTTCATTAGATATGAGAAACCTACTTTCTCGTTAAAATGCCCTTGCTGTTCGACAGTTGAATGTCCGTAACAATATTTTGTTAGCAACGACAGGAACATAGATCGTTCTTCCAGTCGTTGCGAACCGATACGACTGGCGTTCGTCCGCTTCGCCCGGTTGGAACTGATACGACTGGGATCGTCCATATCGGTCGGTCCGAAGCGACGCGACTGGGGATCTTTCGTTAATAGTCCGATAAATGACGTAATGACATATACATATTTTCACACTTTTCTCCATGGCTTCATAAATTCTAACTTATTACAATTTCATTTCCATTAATTTCTCAATTTTCGAATTATTTCACTCGTACACTTATTTACATTATACATGAAAAATATTATTTTCGTGTTAAGTTATCTTTGCTACTCGTCAGTCGAATACCGATAATAATATTTTGTTGCTAGCATCGTCCGGAACGGGGATCGCCATTTCAGTCGGTCCGAACAGTCTCGACTGGCGTCCGTCCCCTTCGGCCGTTTGGAAGCGATACGACTGGGATCTTCCCGTTC
>NW_016916172.1:0-1970 GCF_001483705.2 Eufriesea mexicana | reverse complement strand
GTCAGTGGAATACTCGTAATAATATTTTGTTGTTAGCATCGACCGGAGAGGGGATCGCCCTTTCAGTCGGTCTGAACAGTCTTGACTGGCGTTCGTCCCCTTCGGCCGTTTGGAAGCGATACGACTGGGATCGTCACGTTTCGTCGGTCCGAAGCGACACGACTGGAGATCTTTCGTTAATAACTCGGCAAATAACGATATGACATATACATATTTCTACACTTTTCTCCACGGCTTCATTAATTCTAACTTATTGCAATGTCATTTTCACTAATTTCTCAATTTTCGAATTTTTTCACGTATACTCTTCTCATCACCATATATGAAAAACCTTACTTTCGAATAGAAATATCTTTGCTATTCGTGAGTTGAATGTGCGTATCAATAATTTGTTGTTAGCATACGCCAGAGCCGAGATCGTCCTTTAAGTCGGTCTGAACCGACAAGACTGGCGTTCGTCCTCTTCGGCCGGTTGGAAGCGAAACTACCGGGATCGTCCCTTTCGATCGGCCCGAAGCGACCCCACTGGAGATCATTCGTTAATATCTCTATTAATAACGTTATGACATATGCATATTTTTACACTTTTCGCCATGGCTTCATTAATTCGAAATTATTATCATGCCGTTTTCATTAATTCCTCAATTTTCGAATTTTTCCACTTATACACTTATTTTCATTAGATATGAGAAACCTACATTCTCGTTAAAATGTCCTTGCTGTTCGACAGTTGAATGTCCGTAACAATATTTTGTTGGCAGCGACAGGAGCATAGATCGTTCTTTCAGTCGGTCCGAACCGACACGACTGGCGTTCGTCCCCTTCGGCCGGTTGGAAATGATACGACTGGGATCTTCCATTTCGGTCGGTCCGAAGCTACGTGGCTGGAGATCTGTAGTTAATATTTCGATAAATGACACAATGATATATATACATTTTTACACTTTTCTCCATGGCTTCATTAATTCTAACTTACTACAATATCATTTTCATTAATTTCTCAATTTTCGAATATTTTCACGAATACACTTACATTCATTATATGTGAAAAAACTTATTTTCGCATAGAAATGTCTTTGCTATTCGTCAGTTGAATGTCCGTAACAATACTTTGTTGGTAGCATAGGCCAGAGCCGAGATCGTCCTTACTGTCGGTGTGAACTGTCACGACAGGCGTGCGGCATCTTTGGCCATTTGGAAGCAAAACGACCGGGATCGTCCCTTTCGGTCGGTCCGAAGCTGCACGACTGGAGTTCTTTGGTTAATAACTCGATAAATAACGTTATGACATATTCTTTTTTATACACTTTTCTACATGGTTTCATTCATTCTAATTTATTACAATGTCATTTTCCAGCCATATTCTACAGCAGTGCAATGGCTATATCTCGCCAGTAGAATCTTTCCTCCTTACATATGCAAGAAAGTCAGGTCACCGCGATATTAGTCGAAAATGTCAATAAAATTGAATTTTCCACCCAGATTCTAAAGCACTTCAATGCCTATAGCACGCCAATTTGAATCTTTCGTCCTTATTTATCCAAGAAAATTAGCTCACCACGATATTATACGATAATGATAATAAAATTGAATTTTTCAGACAGATTCCGTGGAATGGCAATGGTTATTGCACGCCAATAGAATCTTTCCCCCTTATTTATGCAGAAAGTTAGCTCACCAAGATATTAGTCGAAAATGTTAATAAAATTGAATTTTAAAGACAGATTCTATAGAATTGCAATGGCTATAGCACGCCAATAGAATCTTACCTCCTTATTTATGCAAGAAAGTTAGCTCACCTACGATATTAGTCGAAAATGTTAATAAAATTGAATTTTCCAGATAGATTCTATAGAATTGCAATGGCTACGGTGCGCAAATAGATTCCTTCCTCCTTATTTATCCATGAAAGGAAGCTCACTACGATATTAGTCGAAAATATCAATAAAATTGAATTTTCATGCCAGAAT
>NW_016916171.1:0-210 GCF_001483705.2 Eufriesea mexicana | reverse complement strand
TTATTGACATTTTCGACTAATATCTTGTTGAGCAAGCATTTCTGCACAAATAAGGGGTGAAGACTTCATTGGTATGCTGTAGACCTTGCATTGCATTAGATACTGCCAGGAAAACACAATCTTATTGACATCTACGTCTAATATTACGGTGAGCAAGCCTTTCTGCGTAAATGTGAAGGAAAGAAGCTATTGGTTTGCTATAGCCATTGC
>NW_016916170.1:12479-15163 GCF_001483705.2 Eufriesea mexicana | reverse complement strand
GCGTGCAGTAGCCATTGCAATGCTATAGAGTCTGTCTGGAGTGTACAATTTTATTGACATTTTATGCTAATATCTTGGTGAGCTTACTTTGTTGCATAAATTAGGAGGAAGGATTCTATTGGCGTGCTATAGCCATTGGAATGCTATAGAATCTGCATCGAAAATTCCATTTTATTGACATTTTTGACCGATATCGTGTTGAAGTATCTTTCTTGCATAAATAAGGAGGAAAGATTCTATTTGCGAGCTATAGCCATTGCAATTCTGTAGTATCTGGCTGGAGAATTCCATTTTATTGACATTTTAGACTAATATCGTTGTGAGATAACTTTCTTGCATAAATAGGGAGGAAGGATTCTATTGGCGTGCTATAGAAATTGCATTGTATAGAATCTGCCTTGAAAATTCTGTTTTATTGACATTTTCGACTAATATCGTGGTGAGATGACATCCTTGCATAAATAAGGACGAAAGATTGTATTGGCACGCTATATCCATTGCAGTGCTATAGCATCTGGCTGGAAAATTCAATTTTATTGACATTTTCGTCTGATATCGTGTCGAGCTAACTTTCTTGAATAAATAATGAGGAAAGAATCTATTGACGTGCTTTGCCATTGCAATGCTGTAGAATCTGGCTGGAATGCACAATTTTATTCAGATTTTCGACAAATATCGTGGTGGGCTAACTTTCATCGATAAATATGGAGGAAGGATTCTATTGGCGTGCAGTAGCCATAGCAATGCTATAGAATCTGGCTCGAAAATACAATCTTATTGACATTTTCCACTAATATCATTGTGCGCCGACTTTCTTGCATAAATATGGAGCTAATATTCTATTGGCGCGCAAGTGCCGTTGCAATGCTATAAAATATTACAGGGAAACATAATTTTATGGACATCTTCGAATAATATCGTGGTGACCGATCGTTCTTGCATAAATATGGTGGAAAGATTATTTGGGTGTGCTACGGCCATTGCAATGCTATAGCATGCGGCTCGAAAATACAATTTCATTGACATTTTCGACTAATATCGAGGTGAGCTAACTTTCTTGCATCAATAAGGAGGAAGGATTCTATTGGCATGCTATAGCCATTGCAAATCTATAGAATCTGTCCGGAAAATTCTATTTTATTAACGTTTTCGACTAATATCGTGGTGAGCTGTCTTTCGTGTATAAATAAGGAGGGAAGATACTATTGCCGTGCTATAGCCATTGCAATGATATAGAATCAGCCTCGAAAATTCAATTTTATTGACATCCTCGACTAATATCGTGGTGAGGTAACTTTCTTGCATGAATAAGGAAGAAAGATTCTATTGGTCAGCTATAGCCATAGCAATTCTATAGAATCTGTCAGGAAAATTCAGTTTTATTAACATTTTCGACTAATATCGTAGTGAGCAACCGTTCTTGGATAAGTAAGGACGAAAGATTCTATTGGCGTGCTATAGCCATGGCAATGCTATAGACTATACGACGAAATTTCAATTTTATTGACAATTTCGACTAATATCGTAGTGTGGTAACCTTCTTGCATATATATGGAGGGAAGATTCTATTGTCGTGCTATGGCCGTTGCAATGCTATAGAAACAGGCTGGAAAATTAAGTTTTATTGACATTTTCGACTAATATCGTGGTGAGGCAGCATTCTTGCACCAATGAGGAGGAAAGATTCTATTTGCGGTCTATAGACATTGCAATTTTATAGTATCTGGATGGAAAATTCAATTTTATTTACATTTTCAACTAATATCGTGGTGAGCTGTCATCCTTGCATAAATAAGGAAGGAAGATACTATTGGAGTGATATAGTCATTGCAGTGCTATAGAACCTGCCTCGAAAATTCAATTTTATTGACAATTTCGACTAATATCGTAGCGTGGTAACCTTCTTGCATAAATAAGGAGGAAAGATTCTAATGTCGCGCCATTGCCACTGCAATTCTGCAGAATATGGCTGGAATATTCAATCTTACTGACATTATCTACTATTATCGTGGTGACCTAACTTTCTTGCATATATATGGAGGAAAGATTCTATTGGCGTGCTGTAGCCATTGCAGTACTATAGAATCTGGCTGGGAAATTCAATTTCATTGACATTTTCGGCTAATATTATGGTGAGCTTACTTTCTTGCATAACTATGGAGAAAGGATTCTATTGGCGTGCAGTAGCCATTGCAATGCTATAGATTCTGGCTGGAAAAGTCAATTTTATTGATTCTATTTTATTGATATTTTCGACTAATATCGTGGTGAACTTACTTTCTTGCATAAATAAGGAGGAAGGATTCTATTGGCGTGCAGTAGCCATTGCAATGCTATAGAATCTGGCTCGAAAATTCTATTTTATTGATATTTTCGACTAATATCGTGGTGAACTTACTTTCTTGCATAAATAAGGAGGAAGGATTCTATTGGCGTGCAGTAGCCATTGCAATGCTATAGAATCTGGCTCGAAAATTCTATTTTATTGATATTTTCGACTAATATCGTGGTGAACTTACTTTCTTGCATAAATAAGGAGGAAGGATTCTATTGGCGTGCAGTAGCCATTGCAATGCTATAGAATCTGGCTCGAAAATTCTATTTTATTGATATTTTCGACTAATATCGTGGTGAACTTACTTTCTTGCATAAATAAGGAGGAAGGATTCTATTGGCGTGCAGTA
>NW_016916170.1:4049-11550 GCF_001483705.2 Eufriesea mexicana | reverse complement strand
ATCTGTATGGAAAATTCAATTTTATTAACATTTTTGACAAATATCGTGGTGAGCTAACTTTCTTGTATAAATATGGAGGAAAGATGGTATTGGCGTGCTATAGCCATTGCAATGCTTTATAATATGCGTCGATAATTCAATTCTACTGACATCTTCGACTAATACCGTAGTGTGGTGTCCTTCTAGCATAAATATGAAGGAAAGGCTCTATTGGCGCTCTATAGCAATTGCAGTGATGTAGAATATGGCCGGAATATTCAATCTTACCGACTTTTTCGACTAATATCCTGGTGACCTAACTTTCTTGCATATGTAAGAAGGAAAGATTTTACTGGCGAGCTATAGCCATTGCAATGCTATAGAATCAGCCTGGAAATTTCAATTTTATTGACATTTTCGACTAATATCGTGGTGAGGTAACTATCTTGCATTAATATGGAGGAAAGATTCTATTTGCGTGCTATGGCCATTGTAGTGCTACAGCAGCTGTCTCGAAAATTCAATTTTATTGACATTTTCGACTAATATCGTGGTGAGGTAACTATCTTGCATTAATATGGAGGAAAGATTCTATTTGCGTGCTATGGCCGGTGCAATCCTATAGAAACTGGCTGGAAAATTAAGTTTTATTGACAATTACCACTAATATCCTGACGAGCTAACTTTTTTGCATAAATAAGGAGGAAAGATACAATTGGCGTGCAATAGCCGTCCAGTGCTAAAGAATCTGCCTGGAATATTCAATTTTATTGACATTTTATGCTAATATCTCGGTGAGATTACTTTGTCGCATAAATAATTTGGAAGGATTCTATTGGCGTGCTATATCCATTGCAATTCAATAGAATCTGCCTCGAAAATTCAATTTTATTGATAATTTCGAATAATATCGTAGTGTGTTAACCTTCTTGCATAAATACGGAGGAAAGATTCTATTTTCGTGCTATGGCCAGTGCAGTGATGTAGAAACTGCCTGGAAAATTAAATTTTATTGACATTTTCCATTAATATCGTGATGAGCTGTCTTTCTTTCATAAATAAGGAGGAAATATTCTGTTGGCTTGCTATTGCCATTGCAGTGCTATAGGACCTGGCTGGAAAATTCAATTTTAATGACATTTTCAGCTAATATTGTGGTGAGATTACTTTCTTGCATAAATAAGCAGGAAGGATTCTATTGACGTGCTTTGCCATTGCAATGCTGTAGAATCTGGCTGGAATGCACAATTTTATTCAGATTTTCGACAAATATCGTGGTGGGCTAACTTTCATCGATAAATATGGAGGAAGGATTCTATTGGCGTGCAGTAGCCATAGCAATGCTATAGAATCTGGCTCGAAAATACAATCTTATTGACATTTTCCACTAATATCATTGTGAGCCGACTTTCTTGCATAAATATGGAGCTAATATTCTATTGGCGCGCAAGTGCCATTGCAATATTATAGAATATTACAGGGAAATATAATTTTATTGACATCTTCGAATAATATCGTGGTGACCGATCGTTCTTGCATAAATATGGTGGAAAGATTATATGGGTGTGCTACGGCCATTGCAATGCTATAGCATTCTAACTTTCTTGCATAATTAAGGAAGAAATATCCTATTGGCGTGCTTTAGCCATTGCAATGCTATCGACCCTGGCTGGAAAATCAAATTTTATTGACATTTTCGTCTATTATCGTTGTGAGCTAACCTTCTTGCATAATTAAGGAAGAAATATCCTATTGCCGTGCTATAGCCATTGCAATGCCATAGAATCTGTTTGGAAAATAAAATTTTATTGACATCCTCGACTAATATCGTGGTGAGGTAACTTTCTTGCATGAATAAGGAGGAAAGATTCTATTGGTCAGCTGTAGCCATAGCAATTCTATAGAATCTGTTGGAAAATTCAGTTTTATTAACATTTTCGACTAATATCGTAGTGAGCAACCGTTCTTGGATAAGTAAGGAGGAAAGATTCTATTGGCGTGCTATAGCCATGGCAATGCTATAGACTATACAACGAAATTTCAATTTTATTGACAATTTCGACTAATATCGTAGTGTGGTAGCCTTCTTGCATAAATATGGAGGGAAGATTCTATTGTCGTGCTATGGCCGCTGCAATGCTATAGAAACAGGCTGGAAAATTTAATTTTATTGACATTTTCGGCTAATATCGTGGTGAGGCAGCATTCTTGCACCAATGAGGAGGAAAGATTCTATTTGCGGTCTATAGACATTGCAATTTTATAGTATCTGGATGGAAAATTCAATTTTATTTACATTTTCAACTAATATCGTGGTGAGCTGTCATCCTTGCATAAATAAGGAAGGAAGATACTATTGGAGTGATATAGTCATTGCAGTGCTATAGAACCTGCCTCGAAAATTCAATTTTATTGACAATTTCGACTAATATCGTAGCGTGGTAACCTTCTTGCATAAATAAGGAGGAAAGATTCTAATGTCGCGCCATTGCCACTGCAATTCTGTAGAATATGGCTGGAATATTCAATCTTACTGACATTATCGACTATTATCGTGGTGACCTAACTTTCTTGCATATATATGGAGGAAAGATTCTATTGGCGTGCTGTAGCCATTGCAGTGCTATAGGATCTGGCTGGGAAATTCAATTTCATTGACATTTTCGGCTAATATTATGGTGAGCTTACTTTCTTGCATAACTATGGAGAAAGGATTCTATTGGCGTGCAGTAGCCATTGCAATGCTATAGATTCTGGCTGGAAAAGTCAATTTTATTGACACTTTCCACTAATATCATTGTGAGCCCTTTTTCTTGCAAAAATATGGAGCAAGTATTCTATTAGCGCGCAATTGCCATTGCAATGCTATAGAATGTTGCAGGGAAATTCAATGTTATTGATATTTTCGAATAATATCGTGGTGACCGATCTTTCTTGCATAAATATGGAGAAAAGACACTATTGTCGTGCTATGGTCGCTGCAATGCTATAGACACTGGCTGGTAAATTAAATTTTATTGACATTTTCCATTAATATCGTGATGAGCTAACTTTCTTGCATAAATAAGGAGGAAGGATTCTATTGGCGTGCAGTAGCCATTGCAATGCTATAGAATCTGGCTCGAAAATTCTATTTTATTGATATTTTCGACTAATATCGTGGTGAACTTACTTTCTTGCATAAATAAGGAGGAAGGATTCTATTGGCGTGCAGTAGCCATTGTAATGCTATAGAATCTGGCTCGAAAATTCTATTTTATTGACATTTTCGTCTAATATCGTGGTGAGCTTACTTTCTTGCATAAATAAGGAGGTAGGATTATATTGGCGCGCTATAGAAATTGGAATTCGATACAATCTGGCTGAAAAATTTTATTTTATTGACATTTTCGACTAGTATCGCGGTGCCCTAACTTTCATGCATAAATATGAGGAAACATTCTATTGTCGTGCTATGGCCGTTGCACTGCTACTGAAACTGGCTGGAAAATTAAATTTTATTCGCATTTTCCATTTATATCGTGATGTGCTTACTTTCTTGCTCAAATATGGAGGGACGATTCTATTGGCGAGCTATAGCCATTGCAGTGCTATAGGATCTGTATGGAAAATTCAATTTTATTAACATTTTTGGCTAATATCGTGGTGAGCTAACTTTCTTGTATAAATTTGGAGGAAAGATGGTATTGGCGTGCTATAGCCATTGCAATGCTATAGCATCTGGCTCGAAAATTAAATTTCATTGTCAGTATCGACTAATATCGTGGTGAGGAAACTTTCTTTTATAAATAAGGAGGAAAGATGCCATTGGCGTGCTGTAGCCATTGCAATGCTATAGAATCTGCACAGAAAATTCAATTTTATTGACAACCTCGACTAATATCGCAGTGGGGTAACCTTCTTGCATAAATAAGGAGGAAAGATTCTATTGGCGCGCTATAGTCAATGCAATGCAATTCAATCTGGCTGAAAAATTTTATTTTATTGACATTTTCGACTAGTATCGCTGTGCCCTAACTTTCATGCATAAATATGGAGGAAACATTCTATTGTCGTGCTATGGCCGTTGCACTGCTACTGAAACTGGCTGGAAAATTAAATTTTATTGACTTTTTCCATTTATATCGTGATGTGCTTACTCTCTTGCTTAAATAAGGAGGGACGATTCTATTGGCGAGCTATAGCCATTGCAGTGCTATAGGATCTGTATGGAAAATTCAATTTTATTAACATTTTTGACAAATATCGTGGTGAGCTAACTTTCTTGTATAAATATGGAGGAAAGATGGTATTGGCGTGCTATAGCCATTGCAATGCTTTATAATATGCGTCGGTAATCCAATTCTATTGACATCTTCGACTAATACCGTAGTTTGGTGTCCTTCTTGCATAAATATGAAGGAAAGGCTCTATTGGCGCGCTATAGCAATTGCAGTGATGTAGAATATGGCCGGAATATTCAATCTTACCGACTTTTTCGACTAATATCCTGGTGACCTAACTTTCTTGCATATGTAAGGAGGAAAGATTTTACTGGAGAGCTATAGCCATTGCAATGCTATAGAATCAGCCTGGAAATTTCAGTTTTATTGACATTTTCGGCTAATATCTCGGTGAGCTTACTTTGTTGCAAAAATAAGTTGGAAGGATTCTATTGGCGTGCTATATCCATTGCAATTCAATAGAATCTGCCTCGAAAATTCAATTTTATTGATAATTTCGAATAATATCGTAGTGTGTTAACCTTCTAGCATAAATACGGAGGAAGGATTCTATTTTCGTGCTATGGCCAGTGCAGGGATATAGAAACTGCCAGGAAAATTAAATTTTATTGACATTTTCCATTAATATCGTGACGAGCTGACTTTCTTGCATAAATAAGGAGGAAATATTCTGTTGGCTTGCTATAGCCATTGCAAATCTATAGAATCTGTCCGGAAAATTCTATTTTATTAACGTTTTCGACTAATATCGTGGTGAGCTATCTTTCTTGTATAAATAAGGAGGGAAGATACTATTGCCGTGCTATAGCCATTGCACTGATATAGAATCAGCCTCGAAAATTCAATTTTATTGACATCCTCGACTAATACCGTGGTGAGGTTACTTTCTTGCATGAATAAGGAGGACAGATTCTACTGGCGAGCTACAGCCATTGCAATGCTACAGGATCTGGCTGGAAAATTTCATTTTATTGACATTTTCCATTAATATCGTGATGAGATATCTTTCTTGCATATATATGGACGAAAGACTCTATTGGCGGTCTGTAGCCATTGCAGTGCTATAGGATATGGCTGGGAAATTCAATTTCATTCACATTTTCGGCTAATATTATCGTGAGCTTACTTTCTTGCATAACTATGGAGGAAGGATTCTATTGGCGTGCAGTAGCCATTGCAATGCTATAGAATCTGGCCCGAAAATACAATTTTATTGACATTTTCCAATAATATCATTGTGAGCAGACTTTCTTGCAAAAATATGGAACAAGTATTCTATTGGCGCGCAATTGCCATTGCAATGCTATAGAATATTGCAGGGAAGTATAATTTTATTGACATTTTCGAATAATATTGTGGTGACCGATCATTCTTGCATAAATACGGAGGAAAGATTATATTGGTGTGCTATGGCCATTGCAATGCTATAACATCCGGCTTGAAAATTAAATTTCATTGACATTTTCAACTAATATCGAGGTGAGCTTACTTTGTTGCACAAATAAGGTGGGAGGATTCTACTGGCGTGCTATAGCCATTGCAATGCTGTAGAAACTGCATCGAAAATTCAATTTTATTGACAATTTCAGCAAATATCGTAGTGTGGTAACCTTCTTGCATAAATAAGGAGGAAAGATTCTATTGGCGCGCTATAGTCATTGCAATGCAATACAATCTGGCTGAAAAATTTAATTTTATTGACATTTTCGACTAGTATCGCGGTGCCCTAACTTTCATGCATAAATATGGAGTAAACGTTCTATTGGCGTGCTGTGGCCGTTGCAATCCTATAGAACTGGCTGGAAAATAAAATTTTATTGACATTTTCCACTAATATCCTAATGAGCTAACTTTCTTGCATAAATAAGGAGGAAAGATTCTATTGGCGAGCTATGTCCTTTGCAATGTCCTTTGCAATTGTATAGAATTTGCCTCGAAAATTCAATTTTATTGACATTTTCGACTAATTCCGTGGTGAGGTAACTTTCTTGCATTAATATGGAGGAAAGATTCTATTGGCGTGCAGTAGCCATTGCAATGCTATAGAATCTGGCTGGAAAAGTCAATTTTATTGACATTTTCCACAAATATCATTGTGAGCCCTCTTCCTTGCATAAATATGGAGCAAAGATTCTATTGGCGTGCATTTGCCATTGCATTGCTATTGAATATTCCTGGGAAATTCAATTTTATTGACATTTTCGAATGATATCGTGGTGACCGATCTTTCTTGCATAAATATGGAGGAAAGATTCTCTTGTTCTGCTATGGCCATTGCAATGCTACAGGTTGCAATGCTGTAGAATATTGCAGGGAAGTATAATTTTATTGACATTTTCGAATAATATTGTGGTGACCGATCATTCTTGCATAAATACGGAGGAAAGATTATATTGGTGTGCTATGGCCATTGCAATGCTATAACATCCGGCTCGAAAATTAAATTTCATTGACATTTTCGACTAATGTCGTGGTGAGCTAACTTTCTTCAATAATAAGGGGGACAAATTATATTGGCGAGCAATAGCCATTGCAGCGCTATAGAATCTGTCTGGAATGTACAATTTTATTCATATCTTCGACTAATATCGTGGTGTGCTTACTTTGCTGCATAAATAAGTTGGAAGGATTGTATTGGCGTGCTATAGCCATTGCAATACTATAGAATCTGCCTCGAAAATTCAATTTTATTGATAATTTCGACTATTATCGTAGTGTGTTAACCTACTTGCATAAATAAGGAGGAAAGATTCTATTGGCATGCTATAGCCATTGCAGTGCTATAGAATCCAGCTGGAAAATTTAATTTTATTGACATTTTCGAATAATATCGTTGTGAGCAAGCTTGCATCGATAAAAAACGAGGAAATATTGTATTGGCGTGCTATAGCCATTGCAGTGCTATAGAATCCAGCTGGAAAATTTAATTTTATTGACATTTTCGGCTAATATCGTGGTGAGCATACATTCTTGCATAATGGAGGAGGAAGGACTCTATTAGCGTGCTATAGCCATTGCAATGCTATAGAATCTGCCTCGAAAATTCAATTTTTTAGGCATTTTGCACTAATATCATTTTGAGCCGACTTTCTTGCATAAGTATGGAGCAAAAATTCTATTGTCGTGCAATTGCCATTGCATTGCAAATGAATATTGCTGGGAAATTCAATTTTATTGACATTTTCGAATAATATCGTGGTGACCGATCCTTGTTGCGTAAATATGGTGGAAAGATTGTATTGGTCTGCTATGGGCATTGCAATGCTATAGGATCTGGCTCGAAAACTCTATTTCATTGA
>NW_016916170.1:0-1668 GCF_001483705.2 Eufriesea mexicana | reverse complement strand
TAGCCATTGCAATGCTATAGAATCTGCCTCGAAAATTCAATTTTATAGGCATTTTGCACTAATATCATTTTGAGCCGACTTTCTTGCATAAGTATGGAGCAAAAATTCTATTGTCGTGCAATTGCCATTGCATTGCAATTGAATACTGCTGGGAAATTCAATTTTATTGACATTTTCGAATAATATCGTGGTGACCGATCCTTGTTGCGTAAATATGGTGGAAAGATTGTATTGGTCTGCTATGGGCATTGCAATGCTATAGGATCTGGCTCGAAAACTCTATTTCATTGATATTTTCGACTAATATCGTGGAGAGGTAACTTTCTTTTATAAATAAGGAGGAGAGATTCCATTGGCGTGCTGTAGCCATTGCAATTCTATAGAATCTGTCTGGAAAATTCAATTTTATTAATATTTTCGACCAATATCGAGGCGTGCTTGCTTTCTTGTATAAATAAGGAGGATAGATACTATTGGCGTGCTATAGCCATTGCAATTCTATAGAATCTGCCTCGAAAATTCAATTTTATTGACATTTTCGACTAATGTCGTGGTGAGCTAACTTTCTTCAATAATGAGGAGGAAAAATTATATTGACCTGCAATAGCCATTGCAGTGCTATAGAATCTGCCTGGAATATTCAATTTTGTTGACATTTTTGGCTAACATCTTGGTGAGCTTACTTTGTTGCATAAATAAGTTGGAAGGATTGTATTGGCGTGCTATGGCTATTGCAATCCTATAGAATCTGCCTCAAATTCAATTTTATTGATGATTTCGACTAATATCGTAGTGTGTTAACCATCTTGAATAAATAAGGAGGAAGGATTCTATTGGCGTGCTATAGCCATTGCAATGTTATAGAATCTGCCGCGAAAATTCAATTTTATAGACATTTTCGAATAATGTCGTGGTGAGCTAACTTTCTTGCATAAATAAGGAGGAAGGATTCTATTGGCGTGGTATAGCCATTGCAATTCTTTAGAATCTGTATGGAAAATTCAGTTATATTTACATTTTCTACTAATACCGTGGTGAGGTAACTTTCTTGCATTAATATTGAGGAAAGATTCTATTGGCGTGCTATGGCCATTGCAATGCTATAGCATCTGGCTAGAAAATTCAATTTCGTTGACAGTATCGGCTAATATAGTGGTGAGCTATCTTTCTTGCATAAATAAGGAGGAAGGATACTATTGGCGTGCTGTAGCCATTGCAATGCTTTAGAATCAGGCTCGAAAATTCAAATTCATTGACATTTTCGACTAGTATCGTGGCGAGCTTGCTTTCCTGTATAAATAAGGAGGAAAGATTCTAATGGCTAGTTATAGCCATTGCAATTCTACACTGTCTGGATGGAAAATTCAATTTTACTGGTATTTTCCACCAATATCGTGGTGAGCTGTCATCCGTGCATAAATAAGGAGGAAAGATTCTATTTGCACGCTATAGCCATTGCAGTGCTGTAGAAAGTGGCTGGAAAATTAAATTTTACAGACATTTTCGACTAATACCGTGATGAACTAGCTTTCTTGTGTAAATAAGCAGGAAAGATTCTATTGGCGCACCATAGCCATGGCAATGCTACAGAATATGCCTCGAAAGTAAAATTTTATAGACATTTTCGCCTAATATCGTGGTGACTTAACTTTCTTGCATAAATAAGGA
>NW_016916169.1:0-3818 GCF_001483705.2 Eufriesea mexicana | reverse complement strand
CGTAGCTCAACGTTACGTGCCGAGGCCACTAATTCTGGTGTCTATGGAGACAAGCAGGGCATAATAGATGAGAGTAGAGCGCAGAAGTCCACCGTCTAGCAGTCTAGAGAATATAAGACAAAGCTAACATGCCCTACCCTAACCAATTCTAGGGTAGCCAAACGCAACGTAACACAACCTATCGTGCAGCGACCGCTATTGCTGGCCTCCCCAGAGCCAAGCAGAATATAGTAAAGGAGAGTAGAGCGCAGCAAGCCATGGAATCGCAGTGAGCAGCAGAAAATTCAACGCTACCCAAGCCTAACGCAAACTAACGTAAACGAACCGAGCGTAACTAAACTCAACCCAAAGTGCCTCGGCCACAATTTCTGGCATACCCGGAGAAAATCAGAGCATGTTATACCACAGTAAATCACAGGAATACACCGAATATCCGTGTATAGCGCAAGAGTGAAGGCTATTCTATCCTAACCGTAACTAAAGTAACGCAACCGTACGCAACCTAAGTCATCCTATCGTGCTGGGACCACTATTACTGCCCTGCACAGAGCTAATAGAATATACTGGAGCACAGTAGAGCGCAGAAATCAACGCAACTGCAGCATATGGCACAAAAGCCTAAGCTATCCTAATCTAACCAGATATGACCTGACCTAACCAAACGTAATCTAACTACACCTGACTTGCCTCTAGCACCATTGCTAGCCTTCAGTGAGCCAAGCGGTACATATTACAATATAGCAGATTGCAGATGTCCACGGAAGAGTAGCTTGTAGCACAAAGGTCAAAGCTCTCCTACCCTCACCTAACCAATCGTGACATAGCCAAACGTAACATAATTAAGCCTTTCGTGCCGTGGCCACTATTCCTGTCCTCCCTATCCTATGATAGGACAGGATAGCTCTGACTTCTTCGCTATGCACTGCTATAAGTAGCATTTCTGCGCTCTACTGTGCGCGAGTATATTCTGCCTTGCTCTGTGGTGGCCAGCAATTGTGGTCTCGGATCGTTATATTTTGTTCTGCAATGTTTGGTTAGGTTCCGCTTGTCTGGATTATGTTTTGATAGCATTGACCATCCTGCTATGCATTTCGTCTCTATGGATTTTTGCGTTCTACCCTCCTATAGTATGCTGTGCTCTGCTCCGGGGAGGCCAGCTATGGTGGTTGCGGCTGCTTAGTTTTATATAAATTACGCTCCGCTACGTTACGTTTGGCTAGGTTCGAATGGTATAGCTGCGACTTTTGTGGTATACACTGCTCTACGGTGTATCCCTGCGCTCCACATTGCTCCCGTATGATCTGCCTGGGTCTGCTGATACCAGGAATAGTCGTTCCGCATGTTAGGTTGGGACATATTACGCTTGGTTTGGTTAGGCTCTGTTAGGTTTAGTTCGGATGGCACTGTCTTTGTGCTATAAACTGCAATTCGGTGGATTTCTGCGGTATATAGTGCTCTATTATGTTGTCCTTGGATCTGTGGATACTAGCAATAGTGGTCTACGCACCTTATGTTTAATTAGTCATCGCTTGGTTTGGTTAGGTTTGGTCAGGTTAGTTTAGGATACCCTAGACCTCTGTGCTCTAAAATGCAACGCGTTCGATTTCTCCGCTCTACGGTCCTCTAGTGTGTTCTGCTGCGTTCTGTGGAGGACAGCAGTACTGATCGCGGTATGTTAGGTATGGGAAGGTTACATTCGGATATGATACGCTTTGTTGGGTTAGGGTAGGGCAGCATCGGCTTTTGTGGTATACACAGCGGTCCTTCGGGTATCTGCGCCCTACTCCCCTCTTATCTGCTCTGCTTGGCTGTGGGGTGGAGAGCAATAATGTTCTCGGCGCTTCAGGTTGAGTCGTGTCACGTTCGGTTAGGTTAAGTTATGCTAAGCGAGGTCAGGATAGCTCTGTCTTTCGTGCCATACACTGCTATTCGTTGGACTTCAGCGCTTCGTTTTGCTCTACTATGTTCTGCTCAGCTCCGGGGAGGCCAGCAATAGTGGTCGTGGCACGTTAGGATGTGCTATGTTACGTTCGGTTAGGCTCGGTTGGGCTAAGCTTGGTTAGGGTGACTTCGACTTTCGTGCTATAAACTGTTATTCGGTGTATTTCTGCCCCCTACATTGCTCTACTATACTCTGGTCGAACCTGGTGATACCATCTGTTATTCGGTGTATTTCTGCCCCCTACATTGCTCTACTATACTCTGGTCGAACCTGGAGATAGCAGTAATGGTGGTCGTGGCACGTTATTTTGGGTTAGGTATCGTTTGGTTGGAATGACCAAGGCTTTGTGCTATACACTGCTATTCGCAGGTTTTCTGCGCTCTACTGTGCTCTGATTTGTTCTGCTAGGCTCTGCGCTGGCCAGCAATAAGGGTCGTGGCAAGTTAGGTTCGGTTAATTTGCGTTTGACTAGGTTAGGTTATGTTCGGTTTGGTCTGGGTAACTATGGCCTTCGTACCATACATTATTATTCGGTGGATACCTGCGCTCTGCTACGCACCGCCATATTCTGCATGGTTCTCGGGAGCCAGCGCTAGTGGTCGCGGCACGATAGGTACAGGCAGGTTACGCTCGTTTTTGCCACGGATTGCTAGGTTTGCACATTGCAGCTTTGACCTTTGTGCTCTTCATTACGTTTCGGTGGATTCCAGCGCTCTACACTGTACCAGTAAGCTCTGCTTGGCTCTGGGGGTCCAGCTATAGTGCTCGCGGCACGTTATGTTGAGCTACGCTACGTTTGCTTAGGCTATGTTTGATGGGTTCGGTTCGAATAGCTTTGGCTTTTCTGCTATACACTGCTCTTCGATAGGTTTCTGTGCTCTACATTGCTCTAGCATGCTCCACCAGGCTCTGGGTGGGGGAGGGCCAGCAGAATTGTCCTCGGCACGTTAGGCTGATTTCGGTTACGTTCGGCTGTTTTACGTTTGGTTACGTTAGGTTTTGGTAGCATTGGCTCTTGTGCTATACACTGCGGTTCAATTGATTTCTGAGCACAACTCTCCTCTTCTGAGTTCAGCTCGGCTACGCGGAAACCAGCTATAGAAGTCGCGGCACGAAAAGTTGAGTCACGCTGCGTTCGGTAATGTTATATTAGTTCGGTGTATGTCCGGATAACGTTGACTTTTCTGCTATGCGCTGCCGTACGATGGATCTCTGTGCTCTTCATTGTTCCAATATGCTCTGGTTGGCTCTAGGGAGGACAGCAATGGTGGTCTCGGAAAGATAGTGTGAGTTATGTTGCGCTCGGTTTCGTTTGGATACGATAGCTTTGAGTTTTTTGCTATACACTACTGATTGGTAGATTACTGCGGTCCACTGGGCATTACCATATTCCGCTTGACCCTGGCGAGGCCAGCTTCAGTTGCCGCGGCACGTTAGGTTGGGTTAGGTTACGTTCGGTTATGCTAAGTTTGGGGAGGTTGGTTATGATTATCTTTGGCACTTCTGCTATACACTGCGATCTTTGGATTCCCGAGCGCTGCTCTCCTATACCACGTCGTGCGCGGCTCCGCGGAGGCCAGCAATAGCGGTCACGTAATCTTAGGTAGAATCATGTTACGTTTGGTTATTTCACGATTGGCTAGGTTACGACAGGATAGCTTTGAGTTTTGTGCTACAGGCTGCTATTCGGTGGATAACTACGATCTACCATCCTCAAATATTTTCCGCTTGGCTCTGGGGAGGATGGCAGTAGTGGTCTCGGAACGTTAGGTTTAGTTATGTTACGTTTGCTTATACTACGATTGGTCACTTCAGGATAGGGTGGCTTTGACTTTTGTGCTGTAAACTGCTTTTCGGTGGATTTCTGCGCTCTGCT
>NW_016916168.1:0-1039 GCF_001483705.2 Eufriesea mexicana | reverse complement strand
CCCACACATAAATACATACATGCCCCCGTACATCCGTACATTCGAACATCCATACATCCATGCGTACATCTATACACACATCCGTACATACATCCAGCGATACACCCATAGATTAATCCATTCATCCACCCATCCATAAATCCATCCAACCATAGACCCAGCCATCCATACATTCATACATACGTAGATCCGTCCATCCGCACATCCACCCATCCATACGACCACCCTTCGATACATTCATCCATCCATAAATCCACCCACCCATACGTCCATCGGTCAATACGCCTATCCACCCATATATCCATCCACTAATCCATCCATCCATCTTTCATGTATGCATACATCAATACATCCACCCATCGTTCCATACAACCATACACCCGTACATCCATAAATTCGTACATGCATACGTCCATACGTCCATACATCCATACATCAATACATCCATACATCCATCCATCCATCCACTTCGTACATGCATACGTCCATACGTCCATACATCCATACATCAATACATCCATACATCCATCCATTAATCCATACATCCATTCATCAGTACATCCACACATTCGTACATCCATTCATCCAAAAATCCATACATCCATGCACTCATCCATCGATATGTACATCCATACATACGTGCATACATATACCCATGCACACACCCATACACACAACCATACATACATCCATAGATACATGCGTTAGTTAATCCATACATACATTCAACCAAACATCCCCACATCCATACACCCATAAATGCATTCATTCGTTCGTCCATTATTTGATACATCCATCCATCGGTACATCCATTCATACATACATCCATACATCCGTTTACATCCATACATCCGAACATCCATACATTCGTACATCCTTACATTCGTACACCCATACATACATACATCCATACATCCATACATCCATACATCCATACATACATCTATACACACATCCGTACATATATCTATCCATTCACCCATCCATATGTCCATTCATCCACCCATCCATAAATCCATGCAACCATAGACCCGGCCAT
>NW_016916167.1:3238-4404 GCF_001483705.2 Eufriesea mexicana | reverse complement strand
CATTCAGCCATACAACCACCCATCTATACACACATCGATCCACACATACATCCATCCATACATACATACATACATCCATCCATACAACCATCCATCCATACGGCCATCAGTCCATACATCCCTACATATATACATCCATACATTCATACATACGTACACCTGTCCATTCATACGTCAATCCATCCATACATCCATCCATCCATACAACCAATCATCCATACATACATCCATACATACGTCCACCTTTCCATACACCCATCCATCCATACATCCACCCATCCATACATCCATCGAACCATACATCCATTCATCCATACTAGCACCCTTCCACACATCCATCGGTCCGTAGATTTGTCCATACATACATCCATCCATACTTTCGTACATCCATACATTCATAAATCCATCCATCCATACATCCATACAACCATACATACAACCATACATACATCGATACATTCATCCATACATCCGTCCATCCATACATCCATCCACTCATACACCCAGGCATCCATACATTCATACATATATAGACCCATACATCCATACATCAGTACAGTCATACATTCGTACATTCGCACACACATACATCCATACATTCATACATCCACACATACATATATACACACATCCGAACATACGTCCATCCATCTACCCATCCACAAATCCAATCATACACTAATCCATAAATCCATCAAATCATCGATCCATCCATCCATACATTCATACATCCATACCTCCGTCCATCCGCACATCCATCCATTCACACGTACACCCTTCGGTACATTCATCCATCCACACATCATCCCATTCATACGTCCATCGATCCATACATCACTCCATCCATACATCCATCCACGAAACCATCCATCCATCCATACATCCATACACACATCAATACATCCATCCATCCATCCATACATCCATACATACGTACATCCGTAAATTCGTACATCCATACATGCATACAGCCATACATCCATACATCCATACATGCATTCATCCATACTTTCCTTCAACCATACATTCATACATACATACATCCATACACGCATACTTCCATACATCCATACATCCTCACATCCATTCATCCATACATTCATGCATTCATACATCCAAACATTCATGCATCCATACATCCAAAAATCAATCCATCCACACCTCCA
>NW_016916167.1:2045-3192 GCF_001483705.2 Eufriesea mexicana | reverse complement strand
CACATCCATACATCCATCCATACATACATCCATACCTTAATCCATCCATACATCCACTCTTCCGTACATCCATTCATCCGTACATCCGACCGTCCATACCTCAATCCATCCATACGTACATCCATCCATACGCCCTACAATCCATACATCCATCCATCCATACACGTATCCTACCATACATCCATCCATCCATACAGCCGCCCATCCATACATCCATCCACACATCCATACACCCATACTTCCATACATCCATCCACCCAAACATCCAACCACCCATACATCCATCGATCCGTACATCCATCCATCGATCCATACATCCATCCATCCATACATCCTTCCACACATCCATCCATCCATACACGCATCCATGCAGACAGCAATACATACATCCATACATACACCGTTCTATTCATCCATACATATATTCACACATTCACACATCCATACACCCATACTTCCATACATCCATCCACCCATACATCCAACCATCCATACATCAATCGATCCATACATCCATCCATCCATACATCCATCCACCCATCCATCCATCCATACATGCATACATACAGACACCAATACATACATCCAAACAAACACCAATATATTCATCCATACATACATCCATACATCCAAACATCCACACATCTATAAATCCATCCATCCATGCACTCATCCATCCATACGTACATCCATACATCCATGCATACTCCCATACACTCATCCATACGTGCATCCATAGATACATGCGTGCATGCAGCCATCCATACATACATCCACGCATGCATCCATCCATTCATATATCCTGCCTTCCACACATACGTCCTTCCATACATCCATCCATCCACCCAACCATACATCCATATATCCATACATTCGAACATATATACATCCATACATTCATACATACGTACATACGTCCATGCATACCTCAATCCATCCATACATCCATTCATCCGTACATACATTTATCCGTATATCCGTCCATCCATACCTCAATCCATCCATACAACCATCCATCCATACGGCAATCAATCCATACATCCATACATATATACATCCATCCATTCATACATCCATACATCCATCCATACATACATCCATCCATCCATACCGCAATCCATCCATACATCCATTCATCCGTACATAC
>NW_016916167.1:0-1054 GCF_001483705.2 Eufriesea mexicana | reverse complement strand
CATACCTCAATCCATCCATACATCCATTCATCCGTACATACATTTATCCGTATATCCGTCCATCCAAACCTCAATCCAACCATACAACCATCCATCCATACGGCCATCAATCCATACATTCATCCATCCATACACCAATTCTTCCATACATTCATCCAGCCATACAGCCACCCATCCATACATCCAGCGGTCCATACATGTATCCACCCATACATCCATCCATCCATACATCCATACATCCACACATCCGTACATCCATAAATCCTTCCATTCGAACGTCTATCATTCGATACATCCATCTATCCGTACATCCATACATACATACACCGTACTTACAACCATACATTCATGCATCCATACACCTGTACATCAGTACATCCATCCATTCATATATCCTGCCATCCACACATACATCCATCCATACATCCATCCATCCACACATCCATACACCCTTAAATCCATACATCCCTACATATATACATCCATACATTCATACATACGTTCATCCATCCATCCATACCTCAATCCAACCATACATCCATCCATCCACAAAACCATATATCCATACATACATCCCTCCATACATCCATTTTTCCATACATCCATCCATCCACACATCCAGCCACCCATACATTCATCGAACCATACTTCCATCCATCCATACTAGCACCCATCCATACATCCATCGATGCATACATCTATCCATCCATACATCCATCCATCCACACGTTCATACATCCACACATCCACGAATCCATCCATCCATACATCCATACAACCATACAAACACTCATCCATACATACATCCTTACATACCTCCATCTTTACATACATCCATCCATCTATACATCCACCCATCCATACATCCATCGAACGGTACATCCATTCATCCAAACTAGCACCCATCCACACATCCATCGATCCATACATCTGTCCATACATGCATCCATCCATCCACACATACATACATACACACATACATAATTCCATTCATCCATACATCCGTACAGCCATACATTCGTACATCCATACATGCATACATCCATACATCCAT
>NW_016916166.1:0-1483 GCF_001483705.2 Eufriesea mexicana | reverse complement strand
ACGCCAATAGAATCTACCCTGCTTATTTAGTCAAGAAAGGTATCTCACCACGATAATAGTCGATGGTGTCAATAATATTGAATTATAAAATTGAACCTTCCAGCCAGATTCCTTGGCATTGCAATGCCTATAGCACGCCAATAGTACCTTTCCTCCTTATTTATGCGAGAAGGTTAGCTCACCACGACATTATTCGAAAATGTCAGTAAAATTGAATTTTCCAGCCAGATTCTGCAGCATTGCAACGGCTATAGCACGCAAATAGTATCTTTCCTCCATACTAATGCAAGGAAGCTGGCTCACCACGATATTAGTAGAAAATGACGATAAAATTGAATTTTCCAACATGGTTCTATAGCATTGCAATGCCAATAGCATGCCAGCAGTATCTTTCCGCCTTGTTTATGCAAGAAAGAGAGCTGACCACCGTACTAATCGAAAATGTCAATAAAATTGAACCTTACAACCAGATTCTATAACAATGCAATGGCAATAGCACGCCAATAGTATCTTTCCTCCTCATTTATGGAAGGAAGTTGGCTCACCACGATATTAGTTGATAATGTCAGTAATATTGAACTTTCCAGCCAGATTCTATAGCAGTGCAAAGCCTATAGCACGCCAATAGTATCTTTCCTCCTCATTTATGGAAGGAAGTTGGCTCACCACGATATTAGTTGATAATGTCAGTAATATTGAACTTTCCAGCCAGATTCTATAGCAGTGCAAAGCCTATAGCACGCCAATAGTATCTTTCCTCCTCATTTATGGAAGGAAGTTGGCTCACCACGATATTAGTTGATAATGTCAGTAATATTGAACTTTCCAGCCAGATTCTATAGCAGTGCAAAGCCTATAGCACGCCAATAGAATCTTTCCTTGTTATTTATGAGAGAAAGTTTGCTTTCCTCGATATTAGTCGAAAATGTAAATAGAATTGAATTTTCCAGCCAGATTCTACGACATTGCAATCGCTATAGCACTCCAAAAGGATCCTTCCTCCTAACTTGTGGAAGGAATGTATCTCACCACGATATTAGACGAAAATGTCAATAAAATAGTACTTTCCAGCTCGATTCTGCAGCATTGCAAAGGCTATAGCACGCAAAAAGGATCTTTCCTCCATACTTATGCCAGGAAGCAAGCTCACCAAGATATTAGTCGAAGATGTCAATAAAATTGAACTTTCCAGCCCGATTCTGCAGCATTACAATGGCTATAGCACGCCAAAAGGATCTTTCCTCCTTACTTATGCAATGGAATCAGGCTTACCACGATATTGTTCCAGAATGTCAATAAAATTGTATTTTCCGGCCAGATTCTATATCATTGTCATTGCAATGGTTATAGCTTGCCAATATAATCTTTCCTCCTGATTTATGGAAGAAAGTTAGCTCACCACCATATTAGTCGAAAATCGCAAAAAAATTGAATTTTCCAGGTTGATTCTATACCATTGCAATGGTTATAACTTGCCAATATA
>NW_016916165.1:0-1230 GCF_001483705.2 Eufriesea mexicana | reverse complement strand
TTCACCGACCCACTCATCCATACAACCATGCATTCGTACAACCATACATCCACACATCCATACATCAATAAGTCCGTGCAACCACTCAACCATCCACTAATATATATAACCATACGCACATCCACGCATCCATACATGCACCCATACACACATCCATACATACATCCATCTCCACGCATCCATACATGCACCCATACACACATCCATACATACATCCATCCATACATCCATACACACACCCATCCATACATCCATAGATATATCCATACATACATCCGTACATACATCCATACATCCACCCATACATGCACCCACACATACGCCCTTCCATACACGCATCCATACATCCATACACATGTCCGTTAATACACTCATTCATACATCCGTACATAAGTCAATACATCCATACATCCATACATCCATCCATCCATGTATACACGCATCCATACATCCATACACATGTCCGTTAATACACTCATTCATACATCCGTACATAAATCAATACATCCATACATCCATACATCCATCCATCCATTCGTCCACGAATCCACACATTCACGGGTCCATACATCCATCCATCCATACTTCAATCCACCAATCCATCTATCTATCCATCCATACAACAATGCAACAATCCATTCATCCATCCATCCATACATCCATACATACATACATACATCCATACAACCATACATCCATAAATCTATACATCCATGCATCCATACATCCAAACATCCGTCCATCCATTCCTCAATCCATCCAAACATGCATCCATCCATACATCCACCCATCCATACTTCCATCGAACCATACATCCATCCATCCATACAAGCACCCATTAATACATCCATCTATGCACACATCTATCCATACATACGTCCATACATATATACATCCATACATCCATACATACGTACATCCATACTTCCACACATCGATACATTCATAAATCCGTCCAAACATACATCCATCCATCCATACATACTTCCATACGTACATCCACACATCCATACGTATTCCCATACACACATCCATATATACATCCATACTTCCGTACATCCGTCCATCCATACCCCTATCCATCCATACATCCATACATCCATACAGCCATCCTTCCATACATACATCCATCCATCCATCCATCCTCCCATACATCCATCCATCCAAACATCCTCCCATCCATACATCCATCGATCCATACATCCTTCCATCCATACTTCCATCCACCAA
>NW_016916164.1:0-490 GCF_001483705.2 Eufriesea mexicana | reverse complement strand
GACGATAAAATTGATTTTTCCAGCCAGATTCCATTGCATTCCAATGGCTATAGCACGCCAATATAATCTTTCCACCTCATTTATGCAAGAAAGTTGGCACAGCACGATATTAGTGGAAAATGTCAAAAAAATTATGTTTTCCAGGCAGATTCTGTAGCCCTGCTGTGGCTATAGCACGCCAATGGAATTTTTCCTCCTTATTTACCCAAGAAAGTTAGCTCAACGCGGCATTAGTCGTAAATGTGTCCAAAATTCAAACTTTCAGCCAGATCCAAAGCATCGCAATGGCTATAGCACGCCAATAGACTCTTTCCACCTTATTTATGCAAGAAAGTTACCTCACCACGATATTATCCGAAAATGTCATTAGACTTGAATTTTCCAGCCAGATTCTGTTGGACTACAATGGCCGTAGCACGCCAATAGTATCTTTCCTCCATTCTTATGCAAGAAAGTTACGTCACCACGATATTAGATGACAATGTCTATA
>NW_016916163.1:0-491 GCF_001483705.2 Eufriesea mexicana | reverse complement strand
CCTATTCACCAAGCTATAACAGATTATATATTTTGAATAGGCTTATTCTCTGGCAAGTAGATGTCAGTACTTGCCATTGGATTGAAGGTATTAGGCGATGTACTCACCAAGCTACAACAGATTATAGATATTGAATAGCCCTATTCTCTGGAAAGTAGATGGTTTTACATGCCAATGGATTGAAGGCGTTAGGCGACCTATTCACCAAGCTATATCACCAAGCTATAACGGATTATAGATTTTGTATAGACCCATTCTCTGGCAAGTAGATGACTGTACTTGCCATTGGATTGAAGGCGTTAGGCGCCCTATTCGCCAAGCTACAACAGATTATAGATTTTGAATAGACCTATTCTCTGGCAAGTAGATGGCGGTACTTGCCATTGGATTGAAGACGCTAAGCGATCTATTCACCATGCTATAACAATTTATAGATTACGAATAGACCTATTCTCTGGCAAGTAGATGGCTGTACTTGCCATTGGATTGAA
>NW_016916162.1:0-245 GCF_001483705.2 Eufriesea mexicana | reverse complement strand
CTCCGCATAGTAAAGCAGAGCATATTGCATGAGAGTAGAGCGCAGGAGACCATAGAATAGTAGAGTTGGACACTAATCTCAAAGCTAACATGTCCTAACCTAGCCAAACGTATCATAGCCACGCGTAACGTAAATCAACCCAACGTGCCGCGAGAACTATTGCTGGCCTCCACAGAGCCTCTCAGAATATACTAGAGCACACTGAAGTGTAGAAATACACCGAGCAGCAGTGTATAGCGCAAAAG
>NW_016916161.1:0-1155 GCF_001483705.2 Eufriesea mexicana | reverse complement strand
ATAACGTGCATCAACCACTATTTCTGGCCATCGTAGATTCGAGCAGAGTATAGCAGAACCATGCAGAGCGTTGAAATCCAGCGAATAGCAGTGCATATCACAAATGTCTATGCCATTCTGTCCTTACCGTTACAAAGGTAATAAATCCAAACGTAACCAAGCTTAACCTAACGAGCAGAGACCACAATTGCTGGATTCCCCAGAGACAGGCAGATTACACTAGAGCATATTAGACAGCAGGGAGCCATCAAATAGCAGCGAATACCACAAATATCAAAGATACACTAACCTCACCTGACCCATCCTAGCCCAACAAAGCGTTGGTTACCTAAACCTATCGAGCCGTGTCCACGATCGCTTGACTCCCCATCGCAAAGCAGAACATTTTAAAGGAGAGTAGGGCGAAGACGTCCAAAGAATGGGAATGTATAACAGAAGAATGGAAGCTATCCTATACCAACCGGGACTAACATAACCTGGCCAAACTCAACCTAACAAAGCCTAAGGTGCCGAGACCACAATTGCAGGCATACCAGAGCCAAGCAGAGCATATTATAGCACAGCAAGGCGCCGACGTCTTTGGCATGGCAGTGTACGGCACGAAAGCACGATCTATCCTTTCCTAACCTAACCAAATGTAATATTACCAAACGTTACATATCTCAGCCTATCGTGCCGAAACCACTATTGCTGGCCTCCCAAGAGCCAAGTAGGTTATACGAGAGCACTGTAGAGCGTAGGAACCGACGGAATTGCAGTGTATAGCACAAATGTCAAAGATATCCTAACCTAACCTCATCAAGCCTAACTGAACCAAGGCTTGCCTTACACAGTATAACGTGCCAAAGCCACTATTTCTGTCTCCGCGAGCGCCAAGCTGAACATATCAGACCAGAGCAGAGCGCCGAAATCCTCCGAATAGCAGTGCATAACATAAAAGTCGAAGCTATCCTCTCCAAAACCAAGAAATATTAACGTATCCAAACGTACCATAAATTGCAGCGACAACTATTGCTGGCCACCACAGGGTCGAGCAGAGTATAGCCGAGCACAGTAGAGCGCATAAATCCGCCGAATAACAATCTTTGCCGGCAAGGTCAAAGCTAGCCAAACCTAATGCATACAACCATAGCATAACCTAACGTAGCCTAACTC
>NW_016916160.1:0-766 GCF_001483705.2 Eufriesea mexicana | reverse complement strand
GTATTGGCTATAGCACGCGAGTACAACCTTCACTCCTTATTTACGCAAGAAAGGTAGCTCACCCCGATATTAGTCGAAAATGTCAACAAAATTGATCTCTCCAGCCAGATCCTATTGCATTGCGAAGGCCATAGCACGACAATGGAATCCTTCATCCTTATTTATGCAAGAAAGTTAGCTCTCCACGATATTAGTCAAAAATGTCAATAAAATTGAAGTTTCCAGCAAGATTCTACGGCATTGCAATTGCTGTAGCACTCCAAAGAGATCTCTCCTCCTTACTTATGCAAGGAAGATAACTCACCACGATATTAGTCGAAAAGGTCAGTAGAATTGAATTTTCCAATCAGATTCTAAAGCTTTGCAGTGGCTATAGCTCGCCAGTAGAATCTCTCCTCCTCATTTATGCCAAAAGATAGCTTACCACGATATTAGTCGATACTGTCAAAAAAATTGAACTTTCCTGCCAGATTCTATAGCATTGCAAGGCCTATAGCACGACAATAGTATCCTTCCTCCTTATTTATGCAAGAAAGGTAGCTCACACGATATTAGCC
Source organism: Eufriesea mexicana (assembly GCF_001483705.2). Lineage (NCBI taxonomy): Eukaryota > Metazoa > Arthropoda > Insecta > Hymenoptera > Apidae > Eufriesea > Eufriesea mexicana. The sequence continues at coordinate 209 of NW_016916160.1, read as the reverse complement.
GAAAATGTCAATAAAATTGAATTTTCCATTCAGATTCTATATCATTGCAGTGGCTATAGCTCGCCAATAGAATCTTTCCTACATGTTTATGCAAGAAAGCAGGCTCACCAGGATATTAGTAGAAAGTGTCAATAAAATTTAATTTCCAAACCACATTCTATATCATTGCAATGTCTATTTCACGAGAATAGAATCTACACTGCTTATTT
>NW_016916159.1:0-968 GCF_001483705.2 Eufriesea mexicana | reverse complement strand
TCGAGCAGAGTATGGTAGAGCAATGTAGAACGCAGAAATCCACCGAATTGCAGTGTAAAGCAGCAAAGCCAAAGAGATCCTGGCCAAGCCTTACGAACCTACCCTAACGGAACGTAACGTAACTATACCAAACGGACCAAGACTACCATTACTGGCCACCGCACAGCCAAGCAGAACATACTAGAGCACAGTGGGCGCAGATATCCACCGCATTGAAGTGAATAGGACAAAAGCCGTAGATATCCTAGTATAACCTGACACATCATAACCTAACCAAGCGTGGCCTAACCAAACTAAAAGCCGTAGATATCCTAGTATAACCTGACACATCATAACCTAACCAAGCGTGGCCTAACCAAGCATAACGTACAGCGACCTATGCCCCCGGTCTCTCCATAGCCTAGTAGAATGTAGTAGAGCAGAGTAGATGACAGAAATCCTGCGAGAAACAGTCCATGGCATGAGAGTCAAAGCTAACCTAACCAAACTTGTCATAACCGAGCCTAAGAAAACATAGCCTATCTCAACTAAACGTTCCGCGGCCGCTATTGCTCGCCTCCAAATAGCTTAGCAGAGTATTGTACAGCAACGTAGAGAGCAAGAATCAACCGACTAGCACTGCTTAGCACAAAGGCCAAACTAAACCTGACCAAACCTTCCTTACCTATCCCTGCGACACGAAACCTAACTCAAACTAACGTGGCGTGGACACTACCACTGGTATCCACAGAGTCGAGCAGAGTATACTAAAGCAATGTAGAGCGCTGAAATCCACCGCATAGCAGTGTATAGCACAAAAGCCTGGTTTATCCTAACCTAACCAGGCAAAACCTAAACCACCCAAACGTAACTTAACTCAAACTAATGTGCCGCAACCACTGCTGCTGGCATCCCCAGAGCCTAGCAGAATATAGCAGAGCACGGTAGAGAACATAAATCCGCCGAATAACAGTGTATAGCACGAAAGT
>NW_016916158.1:8693-14866 GCF_001483705.2 Eufriesea mexicana | reverse complement strand
CATGCCATGCTTAGCTCTCGTGATGCCAGCGGTAGCGGTCGTGCCACGTCAGGTTAAGTTACGATACGTCTGCTTATGCTACGCTTGATCAGGTTAGGATAGGATAACTTTGCCACTTGTACTGTACACCGCTATTCGGTGGATTTCTCCGCTCTACTGTGTTTCACTACGATCTACTTGGCTATGGGTATGCCAGTATTAGCGGTCTCTGAGCGTCAGGCTGTGATATGATGCGTTTGGTTAGGTTACGTTAGCTTTGGCTAGGTTCAGATAGCTTCGACTTTTCTGCTATTCACTGCGGTTCTATAGATTTCCGCGCTCTACTATCCTCTATTATGTTTTTCTTGGCTCTGAGGAGGCCAGCAATAGTGGCCGGGTCTCGTTAGGTTCAATTGTGTTACGTTTGGCTATGTTACGATTAGGTACGTTTGGGAAAGGATAGCTTCGATTTTTGTGCTATAAACCGGTATCCGGTGTATTTCAGCGCAGTACATAGCTCTAATATACACTGCTGAACTATCGCGATGCAAGCAATAGTTGTCGTGGCACGTAAGGTTGCGTTACGTTACGTTTGGTCAGGTTATGCTAGGTTAAGCTTGGATAGGAACATTCTGACTTTCGAGATATACACAGTTATTCGGCGGTTTCCTGCTCTCTACTGTGCGCTACGCCAATATGCTTTTCTCTGGGAATGCCAGCAATGGTGGTCTCAGCACGTTTGCTTGAGATATATAACTTTTGGTTATGGTACGTTCTGTTAGGTTGGGATAGGGTGTCATTGACTTTTATGTTATACACCGCTGGTGGCTGGATTTCTCTGCTCTACTGTGTTGTAGTGTGCCCTGGTTTGCTCTGGGGAGGGCAGAATTAGTGGCCGCGGGACGATAGGTTGAGTTAAGCTAGGTTCGGCTAGGTTACGTTTTTAGGTTCGGATAGCTATGACCTTTCCGCTGTACACTGCCATTCCATTGACTTCTGGGCTACGCTCCGTTCTAATATATTCTGCTTAGCGATGGAGATCCCAGCAACAGTGGTCTCGGCACGTTAGGCTGTGTTAGATTACGTTTGGTCATTTTAGGTTTCGTTAGGTTAGGATATGGTAGCTTCGACTATTGTAATATGCACTGCGATTCTATGGATATCTGCTATCTACTGCCCTCTAATATGTTCTGCTTGTCTGTGGGGAGGTCAGCTATTTTGGTGTAGGCACGTTAGGTTGAGTTATGTTCGTTTGGTTGTGTAACGTTTGGACAGGTTAGGTTAGGAAAGCTCAGACTTTTGAGCCATACGCTGCTGTTCGTTGGATTTCAGCACTCTAATGCGCTCTAACATTATCAGGTAGGCTCTGGGAGGGCCAGAAGTAGTGGTACCGTCACGTTACGTTGAGCTATGCTACGTTTGCTTAGGTTAGTTGAGGTCAGGTTGGGTGAGGACATTTTTGATTTTTCTGCTTTACAATGCAATGCGGCGGATTTCTGCCCTCTACCCTCCTCTCATATGTTCTGCTTGGCTCTGAGGATAGTTGCAACTGTGGCCTCGGTACCTTATGTCGAGAAAGGTTACGCTAGGCAGCGTTACGTTTGGTTATGTTAGGACGGTGTAGCTATGACTTTTGCGGTATACACGGCTGTTCGGAGGATTCCTGCGAGCTACGGTGCTCCGATATCCTCTGCTTGGCTCTGGGAAGGCCAGCAATAGTGGTTTCAGCGCATAAGTTTGAGATTAGCTACGTTTGGTTAGGTTAGGTTATGCCAGGTTAGGTTGGGATATCTATGACGTTTGCGCCTTATGTTGAAATGCGGCGCGTTCTTTCGCTCTACTGTGCTCCAATATGCTCTTCTTTCCTCTGCTGAGGCCAGAGATAGCGGTAGCGGCACGTTAGGCTGTGTTAGATTACGTTTGCTTAGGTTAGGCTTGGTGGGGTTAGGTAAGGATAGCTATTACTCTTGTGCTCAACACTGTCTTTCTATGGACTTCTGTGCTCTACTGTGCTCCAGTGCACTCTGCTCGAATCTCGGCAGGCCAGCAATAGTGGTCACCGCACGTTGGGTTAGATTGGTCTTCGATTGCTTATGTTGCGTTTTGTTAGGTTAGGATAGGTGAACATTGACCCATGCGCCATACACTGCTATTCGGTGGATTTCTGCACTATACGGTACTCCAGTATGTACTGCTTGGCTCTGCGGGGGCCAGCAATAATGGTGTCTGCACTTTATGATGGGTTATGCTACCTTTGGTTAGGTTCGGTTGGATCAGGTTACGTTTGGACGTGCGAGGCTCTACAGCTGTACACTGCAATGCAGTGGATTTCTGCGCCATACTGTGCTCTTGTACGTACTGCTTGTCGCTGGGGAGGTCAGCATGTGAGCCCTAGGGACGATAAGTTGTGTTCGGTTATGTTCGGTTATGTTACGTTTGGCAACGTTAGGGTAGGGTAGCTTTGACTTTTGTGCCATACACTGCGATTCTATGGATTCGTTCGCTCCACGGTGCTCTAATAATACCTGCCTGGATCTGGGGAGGCCAGCAATAGTGGTCTCTGCGCGTAAGCCTGTGTTATGTTACGTTTGGTTAGGGTGCATTTGTTTGGGTTATGTTCGGATTGCTTCCATGTTCGTAGCATGAACTATTGTTCGGTTGACTTCTGCGCTCTGCTGTACTCTACTGTATTCCGGTTGTCACTGGAAGGATGGAAAAAGTGGTCGCTGCCCACTACGTTGGGCTATGCTACGTTCGGTTAAGTTATGTTTGCCAGGGTTAGGTTCCGGTACCATTGACCCTTCTGCTGTACACTGCGATTCCATGAATTTCTGAGCGCTACTCTCCTCTACTTTATTCCGCTTGGCACTCTTGAGGCCAGCGAGTGTGCCCTCGGCACGTTAGGTTGAGTTCCTCCATGTTCGGATATGTTACGTTTGGTAAGGTTAGGATAGGGTAGCTTTGACTTTTGTGCTACACAATGCGATTCTGTGGAATTCTGAGTTCTACTCTCCTCCATTATGTTGTGCTTTTCTCTGGAGAGGGTAGCAATACAGGTTTCGACACGTCAGGTTGAGTTAGGTTACGTTCGGTTTCGTTAAGTTTGCTCAGGTAAGGATATACCTATGACTTTTGTGCTGCACACAGATGTTCGGTGGATTTCTGCGCTCTACTGTGTTCTAGTATGTTCTGCTCGGCTCTGTGGCAGCAAGAAGTAGTGGTCTCGGTGCGTTAGTTTGGGCATCGCTACGCTTGGCTACATTGCGTCTGGATATGTTAGGATAGGATAGCTATAACTTTTGTGCTATGCACTGCTATTCGGTGTACGTCTGCGCTCTAATGTGCTCTAATATTCTCTGCTTGACTCTGGAGTGGACAGCAATGATATCAGCGGCACGTCAGACTTAGTCTTGTTACGTATGGTTTGGCTACGTTAGGCTTTTTTCGGTCAGGGTAGCTTTGACTTTCATGCTATACGCAGTTAATCGGTAGATTTATGCACTCAACATTGCTCCAATATGCTCTGCTTGACTCTGCGGAGGACAGCAATAGAGGTCTTGTCACGTTAGTTTGTATCGTATTACGTTTCGTTAGGTTAGGTTATGCTAATTTCTGTTAGGATAGCTTTGTCTTTCGCAGTATACACTACTATTCGGTTGATTTATGAGCCCTACCACGCTATACTATATTCTGCCTGACCCGGGGAGGGGGGACAGCAATAGTGGTCGCGGACTTTGGATAGAGTTATATTACGTTTGGTTATTTTGCAGTTGGTTATGTTAGGACAGGACAGCTTTGACTTTTGTGCAGTACACTGCTTTCCGAAGGCTTTCTGCGCTCTGCTGCGATCTTGTATGTTCTGCTTGGCTCCGGGGAGGAGAGAAATACTGGTCTCGGCAAGTTATATTGAGTTAGGGAACGTTTGGCTAGTCCAGGATTGTCCAGGTAAGGTTTGGTCACCTTCGACTGTTGTGCTACACAATGCAATGAGGCGATAATAAGAGCTCTACTGCAGTCTAGTGTATTCAGCTTGGGTTTGTGTAGGCCAGCAACAGAGGTCTCTCCACGTTAGGTTATAAATCGTTACGTTTGGTTATGTTTGGTTTGTTTACGTTGGGATAGGATAGCCTCGTCTTTCGTGATATACTCTGCTATTCGGTCGATTCTCGAGTTCTACATTGCTCTAAAGCATTCCGCTTCGCTGCGGGGATGCCAGCAATCTTGGCCTCGGCAGGATAGGTTGTATTATGTTACGCTTGGTTACGTTACGTTTGGCTACGTTGAGGCAAGGTAGATTTGACTTTTCACCAATACATTCCTATTCGGCGTCTATTTGCGCTCTACATTGCTCTAACATGAGCTGCTCGACTCCGAGGATGCCAGAAATATTGATCGCGGCACGCTAGATTGAGTTGAGCTGCGATTGGTTATGATTCATTTGGTTACGTTAGGGCAGGATAGCTTTGACTTTTGTGCTATACACTGCCATTCTATGGATTTCTGTGCTATACACTCCCCTAGTATGTTCTATGTCGCTCTGGGGAGGCCAGAAGTAGACGTGTCGTCACGATACGTTGAGATAGGTTACGCTTGATTACGTTACGTTTGGTGAGATTAGGACAGAATGCCTTTGACTTTTGCGCTACACACTGCCGTTCCGTGGGTTTCTGCGTTCTACTGTGCTCTAGTATGTTCTGCTTGGCTCAGGGGAGTCCAGCGGTTGTGGTCCCGGCTCATTTGGTTAGTTTACGTTAGATCAGGTGAGGCCTTGTTACCTTCGACTGTTGTGCTGTACACAGCAATGAGGCGATTTTCTGCGCCCTACTCTTCTCTAGTATACTCCGCTCGGCTCTTGAAATGCCAGCAACTGTGTTCTCAACACGTTACGTTGAATTAGGTTACGTTTGGTTATGTTAGGTTTGGTTGCGTTAGGATTGGGTAGCTTTGACTTTTGTGACGTGCACTGCGATTCCATGGACTTCTGACCTCTACTCTCCGCACATATGCTATGCTTGGCACTGGGGAGGGTAGCGATACTGTTCTCGACACCATAGGTTGAGTTGGGCTACGTTTTGTTTGTTTAGGTTGGTTCAGGTAAGGTTTGGATGGCTTTGACTATTGTGCTATACACTGCAATGCGGCGGAATTATGCGCTCTACTGTTCTGTAGTATATTCTGCTGCCAGAAATTTTGTTTTCGGCACGTTAGGATGAGATCGTTAATGTCGGATTATGTTACGGTTGGCCAGGTTAGGATGGGGAAGTTCTGAATTTTGTGCTAGACACGACAATGTGGCGGATTTCTTCGCTCAACTGTTCTCTAGTGTATTCTGCTTTGCTCAGTGGGTGCCAGCAACAATGGTCTCGCAATGTTATGATGAATTATGTTACGTTCGGTTGTGTCAGGTTTGGTTGCGTCAGGATAGGATGTCAAAGACTATTGTGCTATACACTGATATTCGGTGGATTACTGCGCTCCACTGTGCTCTGATATTTTCTGCTTGTCCCTGGGGATGTCAGCAATTGTGGTCGCGGCACGTTGGATTTTGTTTCGTTACGTTTGGTTATGTGATGGTTAGCTGGGTTAGGGAATGGTATCTTTATCTTTTGTGCCATTCACTGCTCTTCGGCGGACTCCTGCTCTCTACAGTGCCCAAGTACGTTTCGCCTGACACCAGGGGGGCTAGCAATTATGTTTCGGCACGTTGGGGTGAGTTACGTTACGTTCGGTTAGGTCATATTACGCTATGTTCGGTAAGGATAGCCTCGACTTTCGTACTGGGCGCTGTTGTTCGGTGAAAATCGGCGCTCTACTTAGCTCTGCTATATTCTGCTTGGTCCTGTGAAGGCCAGCAATAGTGTCACGTTGGTTTGAGCTATGTTAAGTTTGGTTATGTGACTATTGGTCATGTTAGGGTAGAATGGCTCTATCTTTTGTGCTACACACTGCTATTCGGTGTACTTCTGCGTTCTACTGCGCTCTAATATATTCTGCTTGTCTATACGGAGGCCAGCAACAGTGTTCTCGCCACGTTAGTTTGAATAAGGTTACGTTCCATATGTTAAGTTTGGCTAGGCTAGGATAGGATATCTTTGATATTTTGTGCTGTGCACTGCTATTCGGTGGATTTCTACGCTCTACATTACTCCTCTGTGCTCTGCTTGACTCTGGGGGGACAGCTATAGTGGATTCGG
>NW_016916158.1:0-2773 GCF_001483705.2 Eufriesea mexicana | reverse complement strand
GCTCAGGGGCGGCCGCAAGCAGTGGCCGCGGCACTTATGTTGAGTTCGGCTACAGTTGGTTAGGTTATGATATCCTGGGTTAGGTTCGGACAGCTATGTCTATTGATCTGTACACAGCGATTCCATGGATATGGGCGCTCTACTGTACATTAACATTTTCTGCTCGACTCTGGTGAGGCCAGCAATAGTGTTCGCTTTACGTTAGTTTGAGTTATGTTACCCTTGGTTATGCAAAGTTTGGACATATTAGGATAGGGTAGTTATGACTTTTGTGCAGTACACTGGTAATCGGTTGACCTCTGCGCTCTAGTGTGCTCTAGTATGTTCTGCTTTGCTCAGGTGGGTACAGCAGTAGTGGTCTCGGCTCGCTGTGCTGTGATGGCCTACGATTTCTTTAGTTAGGTTAGGTCCGCTATAATGTCGTTATCATCGACTTCCTTGTTGTACACGGCAACGCTGTGTATCCTGCACATTACCGTGCTCAAGAACATTCTGCTTGTCTCTGTGGAGGCCAGAAAGTGTGGTCGCGTCACGATAGGCTGCACTATGTTACGTCTGGATGTGTTAGGTTTGGCCAGGTTGGAACAGGCCACTTTGACTTTTGTGTGCTCTAATATGCACAGATTGGCACCGTGGTGGCCAGTAGTCGTGGTCTCGGCGCGTAAGGTTGTGTTAGGTTACACATTGTTGTCTCAGGTTAGCAAGGTTTGTCTAGGATTTCTCTGGCTTTTGTGCTGTACACCGCTATTCGTTGCTTTCCGACGCTCCACATTGCTCTACAATACTCCGACCTAGCATGGGGAGCGAGCAGTGGTGGTTCTGTCACGTTAGCGTGTGTTAGGTTACGTTTGGTTTGATTTGGTTAGGCTAAACTTAGATAGTATAGCTTTGATTTTCGTACTATACACTATTATGAGGTGGATTCCTGTGATGTACTGTGCTCTACAATATTGTGCTTGTCTTTAGAACGCCTGGAGCTGCGGTCGCTGCACGATAGATTGAGTTATGCTACGTTCCGCTTGGTTACGTTATGTCTAGTTTGATCCGGGTATCTTCATCCTTTCTGCTATTCACTCCATTGCAGCGGACCACTGCGCACTACTGTGCTCTAGTACATTCAGCTTGCCTCTGTGGAGGTGAGAAACAGTGGTCCCGTCACGCTAGGTTGAGATAGGTTATGTTTGGTTGTGCTGCGTTTGATTAGGCTTGGATGGGCTACTATGACTTCTGTCCTTTGCACTGCTGTTCGGTGGACCTCTGTGACCTACCATGTTCTACTGCATTCTGCTTTGCTCAGGCGATGCCTGGAGCAGTGGCCGCGACACGTCATGCTTGGTTATGCTACGTTCGGTTAGGTTAGATTAGGTCAGGTTGGGCTAGGTTACTTACGGCATTCGTGTTAATCACTGAAGTGGAGTGGATTTCCGCGCCCTATTGTGCTCTAATAGGCTCTGCTTGGCTTTAGAGTGGCCAGAAATATTGGTCACGTCACGTCATGTTCAGTACACTATGTTCGGGTAGGTTAGGTAAGGACATGTTCGGTCTAAGTTTGTTTGACTTTTGTGCTATACACTGTAATGCTGTGGATTTCTGCGCCCCGCTGTGCTTTAGTATATTCTGCTAGGCTCTGGCTAGGTCAGCAATAGTGGTCCCGGCAGGTTAGGTTGAGCTAGGCTACGTTCGGTTATGTTAGGTTAGGTTGTGTTTGGTTAGTTCACCTTTGAGTTTCGTGCTGTACACAGTTTTTCGGTGAGTTTCTGTTATCTACTGTGAGCTACTACATTCTGCTTGTCTCTGGGGTGGCCAGAAGCAGTTGTCGCGGCATGTTATATTGAGCTATGCTGCGTTTGGTTAGGTCAGGTTATGTCACGTTAGGTCAGGATATCTTCGACTTTTGTGCCGTACACTGCATTCGGTGGATTTCTGCCCGCTACGTTGCTCTGCTTTACTCCGCTCGACTGTGGGATGGCGAGCAATAATTCCTGTGGCACATTGGGTTGAGTTATGTTAAGATATATTATGCCACGTTAGGCTACGTTTTGTTAGGGTAGCTTTGACTTCCGCGCTATAAACACTTATCCGGTGGATTCCTGCGACCTACTGTGCCCTACTATATTGTGCTTGGATCAGGGGATGTCGGAAGCGGTGGACATTTCACGCTTCATTGTGTTATGCTTCGCTTGGTTAGGTTACGTCAACTTGGGTTCGGTTTGGATACCAAGGTCTTTTGTGCCATACGCTGTGATTCTAAGGATTTCTGCGCTCCACTCTCCTTTAGTGCGTTGTGCTCGACTGTGGAGAGGCCAGTAATATTGGCCGCTCTGCGTTAGGTTTAGCTTTGTTACGTTTTAGTATGTTTGTACATATTAGGATAGGGTAACTTAGACTTTTGTGCTGTACACTGCTATTCGGGGGATTTCGGCGCTCTAGTGTGCTCTAGTATGTTCTGATTGCCTCTGGGGACGCCAGCAATAGTGTCCGCTGCACGTTGTTTCATGTTGCGTTACGTTTGGCTGGGGCATGTTAGGTTAGGTTTGGACAGGTTAGCCTTGACTTTTGTGCTATACACTGCTCTTCGGTTGATTTCCTCGCTCAGCATTGCTCTACCATACTCTGCTCGTCTCTAGTGAGGCCAGCAAGAGTGTTCGTTGCACAATAGGATGTGTTAGGTAACGTTCGGTTAGGTTCGATTTGGCTAGGGTAGGAGATTGTGGCTTTGACTTTTTTGCCATACGGTGATATTCGGTGAATCTCTCGGTACTACTTGCTCTAA
>NW_016916157.1:0-727 GCF_001483705.2 Eufriesea mexicana | reverse complement strand
GCGCTCTACTTTTCTCTAATATGCTCTGCTTGGCTCCGCGGAGGCCAGAAATGGCATTTTCCGCACGTCAGCCTGAGTTAGGTTGCGTTTGGTTATGTTACCTTTGGCTTGGTTAGGGTACGATAGCTTAGAGTTTTGCGCTATACACTGCCCTGTGTGGTATCTGCGCACCACAATGATTTACTACACTCTGCTTGACTATGGTGAGGCCAGGAACAGTGGTCGCGGCACGTTAGATTGTGTTATGATACGTTCGGTCAGGTTTAGTTACGCTGCGCAAGGTTATGGTAGCTTTGACTTTCGTGTTACAAACAGTTATGTGGATTTCTGCACTCCACTGCGCTCTGTTCGAATCTGGGGAGCCCAGCAATAGTCGTCGCGGCACGTGCTTTTGCGTTACGTTACGTTCGGCTATGTTACGATTTGTCATGTTAGGAAACGGATGCTTTAGTTTTTGTGCTGTACACTGTTATTCGGTATATCTTTGTCCACCACTGTGCCCTAATATGCTCTACTTTGTTAAGGGACCTCTGTAATAGTGGTCCAGGCACCACATGTTGTGTTAGGTTACGTTCGGTAATGATACATTTGGTTAGGTTAGGGTAGTGTAGCTTTGACCTTTGTGCTATACACTGCAATTCAGTGGACTTCTGCGCTCTACTGTTATCTATCATACGCTGCTTTGCTCTGAGGAAGCCAGAAATAGTGTTCGCGGCGCGATAGGCTG
>NW_016916156.1:0-2409 GCF_001483705.2 Eufriesea mexicana | reverse complement strand
TGTATAATGTGGCCGGAAAATTCAATTCTATTGACATTTTCGACTATTATGGTGGTGAGCAAGATTTCTTCCATACATCAGGAGGAAAGATTCTGTTGGCATGCTATACGCATTGCAATGCTATAGAATCTCGCTGGAAAATTCAATTTTATTGACATTTTCGACTAATATCGTGGTGAGCCAGCTTCCTTGCATAAGTAAGGGGGAAAGATCCTTTTGGCGTGCTATACCCTTTGCAATGCTGCAGAATCGGGCTGGAAAGTTCAATTTTATTGACATTTTCGTCTAATATCGTGGTGAGCTAGCTTCCTGTCATAAGTATGGAGGAAAGATCCTTTTTGCGTGCTATAGCCGTTGCAATGCTGCAGAATCGGGCTGGAAAGTTCAATTTTATTGACATTTTCGACTAATATCGTGGTGAGCTAGCTTCCTGGCATAAGTATGGAGGAAAGATCCTTTTGGCGTACTATAGCCATTGCAATGCTGTATAATGTGGCCGGAAAATTCAATTTTATTGACATTTTCGACTATTATGGTGGTGAGCTAACTTTCTTCCATAGATCAGAAGGAGAGATTCTGTTGGCATACTATACGCATTGCAATGCTTTAGAATCTTGCTGGAAAATTCAATTTTCTTGACATTTTCGACTAATATCGTGGTGAGCCATCTTCCTTGCATAAGTAAGGGGGAAAGAGCCTTTTGGCGTGCTATAGCCATTGCAATGCTGCAGATTCGGGCTGGAAAATTCAATTTTATAGACATTTTCGACTAATATCGTGATGAGCTAGCTTCCTGTCATAAGTATGCAGGAAAGATCCATTTGGCGTGCTGTAGCCATTGGAATGCTGCAGAATGTGGCCGGAAAATTCAATTTTTTTGACATTTTCGAGTTATATCGCGGTGAGTTAACTTTCTTGCATAAATAAGGAGGAAAGATTCTATTGGCGTGCTATAGGCATTGCAGTGCTATAGAATCTGGGTGGAAAATTCAATTTTATTGACATTCTCTTCTAGTACCGTGGCGAGCTAGCTTCCATGTATAGTTATGGAGGAAAGATCCTTTTGGCGTACTATAGCCATTGCAATATTGTAGAATCTGGCTGAAAAATTCAATTTTATTGACACTTTTGGCTAATATCGTGTTGAGCTAGCTACCTTGCATAATTATGGAGGAAAGACCCTTTTGGCGTACTATAGCCATTGCAATATTGTAGAATCTGGTTGGAAAAATCAATTTTATCGACATTTTCGACTAATATGGTGGTGAGCTAACTTTCTTCCTTAAATCAGGAAGAAAGATTCTGTTCTCATGCTATAGGCATTGTAATGCTATAGAACCTTGCTGGAAAATTCAATTTTATTTTCATTTTCTACTAATATCGCGGTGAGCTAATTTCGTTCCCTAAGTAAGGAGGAAATATCCTTCTGGAGCGCTATATCCATTGCAATGCAGTAGAATCTGGCAGGAAAATTCAATTTTATTGTCATTTTTGACTAATATCGTGGGGAGAAATCTTTCCTGCATAAATAAGGAGGAAGGATTCTATTGGCGTGCTATACCCGCTTAAATGCCGTAGAATCCGGCTGGAAAATTCAATTTTACTTACATTTTCGTCTAATACTGTGGTGACATGCCCTTCTTGCATAAATAAGGGGGAAAGACTCTACTGGCATGCTATAACGATTGCAATGATATAGAATGTGCCTGGCAGATTCTATTTTATTGACTTTTTCGACAAATATCGTTGTGAGCTAACTTTCTTGCATAAACAAGTAGGAAAGATTATATTGGCAAGCCATAACCATTGCAATGCTACAAAATCTGGCCGGTAACTTCAATTTTATAGACATATACGAATAATATTTTGGTTCGCTTCCTTTCTTGCATAATTATGGAGGAAGGATCCTTTTGGCGTACCATAGCCATTGCAATGATGTCGAATCTGAATGGAAAATACAATTTTATTGACATTTTCGACTGATACCGTGGTGAGCTAACTTCCTTGCATACTTAAGGAGGAAAAATCCTTTTGGAGTGCTGTAGCCACCGCATTGCAGTAAAATCTGTCTCAGTAAAATCTGTCTGGAAAATTCAATTTTATTGACATTTTTGACTAATATCGTGGTGAGCTAACTTTCTTGCATAAATAAGGAGGAAGGATTCTATTGGCGTGCTATTGCCATTGCAATGCTATAAAATCTGGATGGAAAATTCAATTTTATTGACATTTTCGACTAATATCGTGGTGAGCTTGCTTTCATGCATAAACAAGAAGGAAAGAGTATATTGGAAAGCTATAACCATTGCAATGCTATAGAATCTGGCCGGAAAATTCGATTTTATTAACATTTTCGAATAATATTTTGGTGCGCTACCTTACTTGCATAAATAAGGAGGAAAGGTTCTA
>NW_016916155.1:0-641 GCF_001483705.2 Eufriesea mexicana | reverse complement strand
TCTTGCCAGAGAATTGGTATATTCAAATTTTTGAATCTGTTATAGCTTGGTGAATAGATCGCCAGCCGCCTTCAATCCAATGGCAAGTACAGACACCTACTTGCCAGAAACGAGGTCTATTAATACTCTACAACATGTTATACCTTGGTGAATAGATCGCCTAACGCCATCAATCCTATGGCAAGTACAGCCATCTTCTTGCCAGAGAATAGGTCTATTCAAAATCTATAATCCGTTATAGCTTGGTGAATAAAACGCCTAACGCCTTCAATTCAATGGCAAGTACAGATATCTACTTGCCAGAAAACAGGTCTAATCGAGATCTATATCCTTTTATAGCAGGCTGAATAGACCGCCCAACCCCTTCAATACAACGGCAGGTACAGCCACCTACTTGCCAGAGAACAGGTCTATTCTTAATGTATAATCTGTTATAGCTTGGTGAATAGGTAGCCTAACGTCTTCAACCCTTGGCAAATACAGCCATCTACTTGCCAGAGATTAGGACAATCCAAAATCTATAACCTGTTATAGAATGGTGAATAGATGGCATAACGCCTTCAATCCAATGGCAAGCTCAGCCATCTACTTGCCAGAGAATAGGTCTATTCAAAATCTGTAACATGCTATAGCTTGGTGAA
>NW_016916154.1:0-1430 GCF_001483705.2 Eufriesea mexicana | reverse complement strand
GTCATAGCTATCCCGTCCTAACCTAACCAAACGTAACATAAGCAATCGTAACTTAACACAAACGAACCTGCCGAGGCCACCATTGCTGTCCTACGCAGAGCCAACCTGAATACACTAGAGCACGGTGGAACGTAAGAATCGACCGCATTGCAGTTATGACGGCATGGACATTTGCGCTATTCACTGGTATTCGGTGAATCCTTGCGCTCTACTGTGCTCTAATATGTCCTGCTTGGCTCTGGGGTGGCCAGCAATAGTGGTCAGGGCACTTTAGTTTGCGTTACGTTACGCATGGTTAGGATAGGTTAGTCTGGGTTAGGTTAGGATATCATTGACTTTTGTTCCGTGCGGTCGTTAGGATAGGGTCGAGGAGCACCGCCTTTTCCGCCTTTGGCAGAGCCTTTGCATTGGCTCTGGAAGCGTGGGGTGACCGTGTGCGACGGCTTTTCGACAGCTGCCTCAGGACCCGTCACTTCCCGGCATGTTGGAAGTGAGCGAGGGTCGTGCTGATCGCGAAACTAGGGAAGCCGCAGAATTCACCGATCCGAAGGCATATCGGCCGAAATGCCTCCTCGACGAGGCGGGCAATCTCTTCGAGCGCGTTCTAGCTGCCCGCCTCCGAGAGCATTTAACGGACGTGGGTCCCGATCTCAGCGTCAGCCAGTTCGGATTCCGGCATGGTCGGTCGACGATCGACGCGATCAAGCGCGTTCCTACCCTGACGGAGGCTGCCGTCGACCGTGGCGGAGTGGTGCTGGCGGTCGGTGTGGATATCGCCAACGCCTTCAACACCCTGCCATGGGCCGCCATCCGGTGTGCCCCGTTGTACCACAGGGTTCCCCAATACATGATGGCGGTGATCGGCGACTACTTGGCGGAGCGCTCGATCGAGTATCCCTGGCGATACCCGACCGTCGTGCGGGCGACGACCTGCGGGGTTCCACAGGGATCGGTACTCGGCCGATCCTCTGGGAGCTCGCGCACGACACCGTGTTGCGCACACCCCTCTCCCGTGGCCTGACCCTGACGTGTTACGCGGACGACACACTGGTGATGGCCGCCGGGTCGAGTTGGGAGGAGGCCACGCTGCGCGCGGAAAGCGGCGTGGCCCTCGTCGCGAATAGCATCCAGCGGCTAGGGCTGTGTATCTCCGCCGAGAAGACCGAGGCATTGTGGTTTTGCCATCGGCACCACGGGAAGCCGCCCAAGTCCCTGATGCGCGTGGGGAACGTCGTGGTCGCGGTACGGGACCGGATGAAATACCTCGGTCTCCTCCTCGACAGCCACTGAAAATTCGACGAACATTTTCTCGCGCTGGAACCTCGCCTGGAAGGTATGGCGGGGGATCTGTGTCGCCTGCTACCCAACCTCGGAGGGTCAGACGGGAGTGTGCGCCGCCTCTACACAGGAGTCGTTCGCTCGGTGGCAGT
>NW_016916153.1:0-2063 GCF_001483705.2 Eufriesea mexicana | reverse complement strand
GATGTACGATTGTATGGATGTACGGATCTATGGATATATGGATGTATATATGCATGGATGTATAGATGGATAGATGTATAGATGGGTGGATGTATGGATGGATGGATGTGTAGAATGGTGGACGAATGGATGGATTTATATATGGATGGATGGCTGTATGGATGAATGGATTTATGGATGGATTGAGGTATGGTTCGAGGGTCGTACGGATGTATGGATGTATGGATGTGTATATGTATGGATGTATGGACGGATGGATGTATCGAAGGATGGAAGTACGAGTGGATGGATTTATGGTAATATGGATGGTGCATGAATGGATGTATAGATGGATGGATGTATGGATGGATGGATGGATGGGTGGATGGATGTATGGATGGATGTACGTAAAGATGTATGGATGTATAGGTGTATGTATGGATGCATGGATGGATGTATGAACGTACATATGTTTGGATGTATGGATGCGTGTATGGAAGGGCGTATGTATGGATGCATGTATGGATGGATGTATGGATATATCAATGGATGTATGGATGGGTGTGTTTATGGATGTCCCTATGAATGTACGGATGGATGTATGTATGGATGTGTGTATGGGTGTATGTATGGATGTGTATATGGATGTATACATGGATGTATGTGTGTATGATTGTATGGATGTATGTATGAATGTATGGATGTATGTAGGTATGTATGTATGGATGTATGCATGGATGAATGTATGAGTGTATGTATGGATGTATGTATTGATGTACGTATGGATGTATGGTTGGATGGATGGATTGGTGGGTGGATGTATGGATGGATGGGTGTATGGATCGATCGATGTATGGATGTGCGGATGTATGGATGGGTGGATGAATGGAAGGATGGATGTATGGATGTATGGATGTGTGGATGGATGGCTGTGACGATAGGTGGATGTATGGTTGCATAGAGGTATGGACGCACGGATCTACGGATGTATGGATGAATGGATGTGTGGATGTATATATGTATGGACGTATGGATGGGAGGATGTATGGTTAAATGGATTTATGGATGGGTGGATGGATGGATGGAGGCATGGATGCGTTCATGGAAGGGCGAATGTACGGGTGTATGTATGGGTGGATGTATGGATGTATGTACGGATGTATGTACGGATGTATTTCTGCATGTATTATGGATGAGTGTATGGGTGTATGTATGGATCTGTGGATGTACGGATGGATGGGTTATGGAAGGATGGACGTATGGATGGATGGATGGATGGATGCGTGAAAGTATGGATGGATGGATATATGGAAGATTGGATGTATGGATGGATGGATGTATGGATGGATGGCTGTATCGATAGATGGATGTATGGATGGATAGTCATATGGATGGACGGATCTACGGATGTACGCATGTATAGATGTACGGATGCGTGGATGTATGGATGTGTGGGTGGCTGAATGGATTGGTGGATGGACGGAAGAACGGGCGTATGTATGGATGTTTGTATGGATGTATGTACGGATGCATGCATGCATATATGTATGGACGTTTGTATGGATGTATGTATGGATGTATGTATGGATGTATGCATGGATATATGTATGGACGTTTGTATGTATGTATGTATGTATGGATGTATGTAAGTATGAATGTACGCATGTATGTATGGATGAGTGTATGGGTGTATGTATGGATCTATGGATGTATATATGGATGTATGTATGGATGTATGAGTGTATGCGTGGATGGATTTATGGATGTATGAGTGTGTGGAGGTATGGATGTATGGATGTATGGATTTATATATATATGGATGTATGGGTGGATGGGTGTATGTGTTGATGAATGTATGGATGTAATGATGGATTGATGGATAGGTGGACGGATGTATGGATGGATAGGTTTATGGATCGATGGATGTATGGGTGGATGGTTGTATGGAAGGGTGGATGTATGGATGGATGTATGTATGGGTGTATGTATGGATGTATGCATGGATGTATGTATGGATGTTTGTATAAATGTATGGATGTATGGATGTATGTATGGATGTATGCATGGATGTATGTACCGATGTA
>NW_016916152.1:2341-3016 GCF_001483705.2 Eufriesea mexicana | reverse complement strand
ATCGATACATACATCCTTACATACATCCATACAACCATACATACACCCATACACACATCCATAAATACATCCATAGATACATCCGAACATACATCCACACATACAGCCATACATCCATCCATACATACATCCATACACACGCCCTTACATACACGCATCTACACATCCATACATATATCCGTTCATGCATCCATCCATACATCCATTCATCCACACACACATCCAAACATCCTTGCATCCGTACATCCATACTTTCGTAAATCCATACATGCATACATACATACATCCCTACACTCATACCACCATACATACAGACATCCTTACATTCATACATACATCCATCCATACATCCATCCATCCATACATCCACACACCCACACATCCATAAATCCATCCACCCATACAGTCATCCATTCATAGATAGATCCATAGATACATCCATACATACTCCCAAACTCTCATCCATATATAAATCCGTAGATACATCCGTACATACATCCATACATCCATACATACAACCATACACTCATCCATATATACATCCACAGATACATCCGTACATACATCCATACATACAACCATTCATCCACCCATACATACACCAGTACATTCGCCCTTCCATACACGCAACCATACATCCATCCATCCATCCACCCATCCGTATATCCATCCAAA
>NW_016916152.1:0-1779 GCF_001483705.2 Eufriesea mexicana | reverse complement strand
CATACATCCATACATACAGACATCCTTACATTCATACATACATCCATCCATACATCCATCCATCCATACATCCACACACCCACAGATCCACAAATCCATCCACCCATACAGTCATCCATTCATAGATAGATCCATAGATACATCCATACATACACCCAAACACTCATCCATATATAAATCCGTAGATACATCCGTACATACATCCACACATCCATACGTACACCCATACAATCATCCATATATACATCCACAGATACATCCGTACATACATCCATACATACAACCATTCATCCACCCATACATACACCAGTACATTCGTCCTTCCATACACGCAACCATACATCCATCCACCCATCCACCCATCCGTATATACATCCAAACGTACATCCATGCATCCATACATCCACACATCCATACATATTTAAATCCATCCATTCGTGCTTCCATTCTTCGATACATCCATCCATCCATACATCCACACATTCATACACCCGCCGATCCAGACATGCACCCATCCATACATCTATCGATACTTGCAAGCATCAATCCATATATCCACCCACCAATCCATCCATCCATACATACATCCATACATACATCAATACATACATCCAAACATACACCCATACATACATCCATACATACATCCATACATTAATACCTACATACATCCATACATAAATCCATACATCCGTACATCCGTCCATCCATACCTCAATCCATCCATATATCCAACCATACATACGGCCATCGATCCATACATCCATCCTTTCATACACACATCCTTCCATACATGCACCCATCCTTACAACCACCCAACGATACATCCATCGATCCATACACCTATCCTTCCATACAACCAATCATCCATACATCCATGCCTCCGTACACCCATACATTCGTACATCCAAACATCCATGCATACATACATCCTTACATCCATAACGCAAATACAGCCAGACATTCATACATCCATACATACGTACGTACATACATTAGTAAATTCGTCTATCCATACTTCCATCCATCCATACATCCACACACCCACACAACCACACAACCGTAAATCCACCCGTCCACGGACTCATCCATCCATACGTACATCCATACATCCATGCATACACCTATACACTCATATATGCTCACATCCATAGATACATACGTAAATCCATCCATACATACATCCATTCATCCATACATCCCCACATCCATACATCCATATATCCATCCATTTGTAAGTACATCATTCGATACATCAATCCATCCATACATCCATACATATATACATCCATACATCCATACTTCTCTAGAGCCGTCCATCCATACCCCTATCCATCCACTCATCCAGCCATCCATACAGCCATTCATCCATACGTCCGTCCATCGATACACCCGTCCTTCCATACATCCGTCCATCCATACATCCATCGATCCATACATCCATGCATCCATACATCCATCTACCGATCCATCCATCCGTCCAAACATCCATACATACACCCAAACATTCATCCAAACAGATATCCATACATACATCCTTACATACGTCCATGCATACATCCATACATTCATCCACACAAACATCCATGCATACATCCATATTTCCTTCCATCCACGCATACATTTAACCACGCACACATCTATACATCCATGCCTCCGTACATCCATACATTCGTACATTCTTCCATCCATACAGCCATACATCCATACATACAATCATCCGTACTTCCATTCTTCCATACACCCATCCATCTATACATCCATCCATCCATACATCCA
>NW_016916151.1:66215-69818 GCF_001483705.2 Eufriesea mexicana | reverse complement strand
TTTACTGCTATACACTGCGATTCTATGGATTTCTGTGCACTACTCTCCTCTAATATATTCTGCTTGGCTGTGGAGAGGCCAGCAATATCGCTCGCGGCAGGCCAGATTTTGTTATGCTACGTTTGGTTACGATATGTGAGTTCGGGTTACGTATGGATAGCAATGACTTTCCTGGTATAGACTGTTACTCGGGGAATTCCTGCGCCGTACTGAACTATTGGTTTTTGCGTTCTACTGGACACTAATCTGTTCTGCCTGGCTCTGGGGAGGCTAGCAATAGTGGTCGCTGCACGTTAGGATGAGTTACATTGCGTTCGGTTTGGTTAGGTTTTGTTTGGTTAGGACGGGATAGCTTTGTCTTTTGTGCTATACACAACATTTCGGAGGATTTCGACGCACTTTCTTGCTCTACTATACTCCATACGATCCCTGGGAGGCCATCAATGGTCGGTCGTGGCACGATAGGTTGAGTTATGTAACGATTAGGTAGGTCAGGTTAGGATATGTTTGGTAAGGATGGCTTTTACTTTTATGCAATACACTGCTATTCGTTGAATTTCTACGCTCCACTGTCCTCTAATATGTTTATCTCGGCCCTGCGAAGTCAGCAGTATTGGGCTCGGCACGTTCGGTTGCGTTATGTTGCGTTTGGTTGCGTCAGGTTTGGTTAGGTTTTACTAGGATGGCCTAGACTCTTGTGCTATAAACTGCTAATCGGACTGCTTCAGCGTTATTCATTGCTCTGCTACACTCTGCATAGCTCTCGTGAGGACAGCAACAGCGTTCATGGCAGGTCAGGTTGGGACGCGTTACGACCGCTTATGTTACTTTTGGTTTGGTTAGGATAGGATAGCTTTGACTTTTGTTCTGTACACCGCTATTCGTTGAATTTCAGCGCTATATTGGGATCTGAGAAGCTCTGATTGGCGCTGAGGATGCCTGCAACAGTTGTCTCGGCGCGATAGGTTTGGTTAAGCTGCGCTCAGTTGGGTTACGTTTGGTTATGTTAGAATAGGGTATCTGTGACTTTTGTGCTATACAATGCTATTCGGTGGATTTCTGCGCTCTACTGTGATCTAATATCCCGTGATTTGTTCTGGGAATTGTTAAAGAAGTGGCCGCGGCGCGTTAGGCTGCGTTATGTTACGTTTCGTTAGGATAGGTTAGTTTGGATTAGGTTAGGATAGCTTTAACTTTTGTGCTATACACCGCCATGCGGAGGGTTTCTACGCTCTACATTGCTCTACTGTACCCTGCTCGTCTCTGGGGAGTCCAGTAATTGTGTTCTCGGCGCGCTAGGTTCGGTTAGCCTACGTTTGGTTAGGTTATGTTACGTTTGGTAAGGTTAGATTGTGATAGCTTTGGCTTCTCTGCCATACGATGCTACTCGGCGGATGTCTGCGACTTATATTCTTTCACTATATTGTGCTCGTCTCTAGGGATGCAAGCAGTAGTGACAGTAGCGCGTTGAGTGTTGTTAGGTTTCGTTAGGTTAGGTTAGGTTAGGATATGATCGGTTAGGGCGGCTTTGACTTGAGTGCTACACACGGACACTCGGTGGACTCCCGCCCTCCACTGTCCTCTACTCTAACCTGCTATACCCTGGGGAGTACAGCCAGAGCATTCGCGGCACGGTACTTTGAGTTTTTCTTCGTTAGATTTGGTTACGTTAGCATGGGTAAGGCTGGGATGGCATTGACTTTTATACTTTATTCTGTGATTGGATGGATTCCTGAGGTTTGCCTCCTGTGATATGTTCTACTTGGCCCTTTGGAGGGAAGCAATAGTGGCCTCGGCAGGTTAGGTCTTGTTAGGGTACGTTCGGTCTGGTTAGGTTACGTTGCGTTAGGTTAGCACAGCTTTGCCATTCGCGGTATAATCGGTTGTTCGGTGGATTTATGCGCTCCTCTGTGCTCTAGTATGTGCTGCTTGCCTCTGGGAGGCCAGCAATGGTGGTGTTGGCACGCTAGGATGGGATACATAACGGTTGGTTATGTTACGTTTGGTTAGGTTAGGGTATGGTAGATCTGACTCTAATGCTACACAGCACCACTCGGTGGACTGTTGCGCTTTACATTGCCCTAATATGATCTCCTTGACTCTGGCGAGGGCAGCACATGTGGTCACGGCACGGAAGGATGAGTTATGTTACGTTTGGTCACGTTTGGTTTGATCCCGTTAGGAGAGAATAGCTTTCACCTTTGTGCCATACTCAGCAATGCGGATGATTCCCGCGCTCCACTCTGCTCTAATATATTCTGCTTGACTATGGGGACGCCAGAAATCGTGGCCTCGGCTCGTTAGGTTGGGTTAGGTTAGGCTTGGCATGGCTAGGTTAGGCTATGTCGGTCAGGGTAGCTTTGACTTTTGTGGTATACACTGCTTTTCGACTGATATCTGCGATCCGCATTGCTCTACTAGCCTCTGCTTTTCTCTGGGGAGTCCAGCAATAGTGATCGTGACATGTTCTGTTGCGTTAGGTTACGCTGGGTTTGGATAGGGCGGGTTACGTTTGGTTTGTGTGGTTTTGACATTAGTCCTATACAATGATATTCGGCAATTGGGTAGACTTCTGCGCACTAAGTTGCTCTCCTATACTCTTCTCGACTGCCAGGAGGCCAGAAATAGTGGCCGCGAGACGTTAGGTTATGTTGGATTACGTTCGGTTAGGTAAGGTTACGCTATGTTAGGTCACGGTTGCTCTGACTTTTGTGCTACACACTGCTATTCTATGGAATTCTGCACTCTTCTGTGTGCTGTCACATACTGCTTGTCTCTGTGGACGCCATATGTAGTGCTCCTGGCATGTTAGCCTGAGTTGTGTTACGTTTGGTTAGGCTAGATTTGGCTGATTTGGTTACGTTAGCTAGGATTTGCGGGCTATAAACTGCGGTTCGGATGATTTCACTGTTATACACTGCTCTCCTATATTCTGCTTACCTCTCGTGAGAACAGCAATAGCGGTCGTGGCACGTATGGTTGGGTTACGTTACGTCTGCTTGTGTTACGCTTGGTTATGTTCGGCTAGTCTAGTTTTGACTTTCGTGCTATAAACTGCTATTCGGTGGATTTCTGCGGTCTACCGTGATCTAATTTCCTCTGCTTTGCTATGGGGATTCTAGAAATTGTGGCCGCGGCGCGTTAGGTCGTGTTAGGCTACGTTTGGTTTGGTTTGGTTCGTTTGGGTTAGGACTGGGTTAGGATTCTGTACTGCGCTCTAGTATGCTGTGCTTGGCTCTGTGGCGCCAGCAATTGTGGTCGCGGCACGGTAGGTAGCATTAGGTTGCGCTTCGTTAGGTAAGGTTGGGTTAAGATTGGTTAGGACGGCTTTGTCTTTTTTATCTTATACTGTTATTCGGTGGACTTCTGCGGTCTGTTGTGCTCTGGCATATTATACTTGGATATGGTGATGTCGGCAGTATTGGTCACGGCTGGTTAGTGTGAGTTACGTTGCGTTTGGTTGTGCCACGTTTGGCTAAGTCAGTATAGGATAGCTTTCACTTTTGAGCTATACACTGATTTTCGTTGGGCTTCTGCGCTCTACATTGCTCAAATATACTCCGCATGACTTTCGGGAGGCCAGCAAAAGTGTTCGCCGCACGT
>NW_016916151.1:61916-63259 GCF_001483705.2 Eufriesea mexicana | reverse complement strand
CTCTCTTGAGCGGAGGCCATTTCCGCTGGAAGAGTTATGTTATATCTCGCCGACATAGGGATCGAGAACTTGCGCCCTCGGCGGGCCGCTTCCGGCTGTCTCCTGCTGGAGATCGTTGGAGCCGAGGGCGCAAGTCGAGTCGCCGCTCTCACTGGGCGTATGAGCGATGTCTTGGAGGGATCCGGCGTGCGGGTTACGGTTCCCTCCAAAAAAGCAGAGCCATGGTTGTCAGGGCACGACGACTCTGTCACTCCCAGCGAGGTGGCCGCTGCACTGGCCAGGGTCGGTGATTGCACCGAGGCGGAAATAAGACCCAGAGTGATCCGACCATCCGCTTCGGGGCTGGGCATTGTATGGGCCCTAACCAGGCACCGGCAGGCGCTGCGTCCGCATCGATGTCCGCGTGCAGCCAATTCGAATGCTGCGTCCTCGAATTCCGTCTCCGCGACCGCCACCGCGAAGGGCCAGCCGACCGGCAGAGCACCGGGCCCCCAGCCGGCCAGAAAGGATGGGGGCCAGGAGCCACGCATGGACACAGCCTAAATTTCACGCCGTCCATGGCGCTCCAGGCCATCCTGAAGCACACGCGGGCATCGCAGGACCTGCGACTGCAGACGCTTGATGAGCTGAGTGTCGGACTGGCTGTTATGGCAGATCCGTACCGTATCCTCGATCAAGACGGTTGTACGGGGATCGGGGCGGCTCCGTGGCGATCATCGCCAGGGGACTACTGCGGACACCCACACCAAAGCTGCCTCACAGCGGGCAGGGACTCGTGGCGGTCTCCTGGAACGACGTAGTCGCGGTGGGCTGCTAGGTCTCCCCCAACCGCGGCCTCTCGCCCTGCGAGATGTACCAGAACGAGCACGGAGGTTTCCTTAGTGGACACACGGGTAGCCCGGTTCTGGTCCTGGGGGACTTCAACGCCACTCCGTGGCGTGTGGTTCCCCGCGAACAGAAACTCGGGGCGAGGCCCTGCAAGATTGGGTCGCGGTGTTGGATCTCCGGTTGTTCAACCGGTATTCCGTAAGCCCGTGCGTCCCCTGAAACGGCACGTCCATCGTGGACTTGTCCTTCGCATCGCCTGCAGCTGTGCGGCGGGTCACCGCCTGGAGGGTGGCGGTGGAGATGGGAACGCTTATCGACCACCTCCATATAAACATGATGCTTGCCGTCCTCGCACCGGTCTGGAACCACCCAACGGGTAGTACGCCACGGCGCCGCGATGGGCGCTCGGGCGCTTCGACCGCGACCTAGTCGACGCGGCCGTCCAAGTTGTCGCCTGGGCAGATGGGGACGACGGGTGCGAAAACGACGAAGCGGGGTTAGGTGTGAAGCGGCTA